>NW_017295730.1:666803-728462 GCF_001594075.2 Trachymyrmex cornetzi | reverse complement strand
CAGGCCGGTATTCATAGTCGGTTCTTATTTTAAGACCGTCTTAAGTAATGTCTTAAGTCGCTAATGCGGCCTTCTGATTGATTCATGACATCTTAAGACTGTACTTAAGACGGTCTTAAATATAAGATCCGACTATGAATACCGGCCAGAGAGCCGTATTAGCATTTTAAGACATTGCTTGAGATGATCTTGAGAATAAGAACGAACTATGGATACCGGCCTTTGTCACGTTAGAAAAAAATTCTTGTAAAAATTTTTTCAATTCTTTTCTGAATTTTACACATACTTTTCAATATTGTTAAAATATATCAAATAAAATCATTATTATATAAAATTAATTACTTTATCTGACTGCAATAATTCTATTTTCCTTCGCATTCTGTTTTGCACGTGATATAGATTCTATGCAGTATATTATGTTACATTATTATAAGATATAAATTATTAAAGCTTGTACATACTTATTGGACTTGCATCTTAAAACTTGCTTGCTTATGGCAGTTTTACGCAAACTTTCTTTCGTCGACACTATACATATATATATATATGCATATTTCTTCAAAATATAAATTTGGTGATGTCATTTTTTATAATTACATTTAAAAAAATTAAATTTTAATTTGTCTAAAATTATTCCTCTGTATTAAAGATCTATCAGATTAACTTCCCTCGTTATTGTATTCAATGTAGGCGCGACCGACGTTGTAAACGAACGTACATGAGATCTGAAGCTGGTAGCAGGTTCCCAAGCTTCATCTCGCACTACACCCTGATTTCTGGGATACATAAGTAGCGGGTCCTTCCCTGTCTTTTTACACAATCTTTCTTGAAGTGTGATCAGGCGAGATCTCCAGTATTCGTAGCTTGCTCGTTTAAGTGCATTTACCCACTGCTCCACTTGAGACTCTGATCGACCACTCAATATATGCCGCTTCTCTGGCTCATCACGAAACGAGATGCTGAACGCAAATGCTCCCTCTGACGAATTATCTATATTAATGTTGTAATTTTCTAAAATGATGACTCCAGCAGGTTGCCTCCTATCGATATGTCCCAAGTCATTGATATTGAAGTAAAATAGTAGATTGTACCGCAACTTGAACCATTTCTCTTTGAATACTGGAAGCAAATATAATAATAAATATCAGATACATGTTAATCATTTACTCTAAATATCTAGAATTGTGAATACATCTTTTAATTCTTTCCTTCAACTGATATTAATTTTCTTGTAAAACTATGAGATGTACTATTAAGAGTTAAAGCTAGAAAACAACTTTATAATCTAACTATTTACTATATACAGAATGTTATACAGATTAGATTATTGATGTATAATATACTAATACATAAATGTCTTTCTTTGTTTCGATCCAGAAAGATTTACTCCAAGTATTTCAGAAGTAATAATCAACACTCTCTAACAAGTTTTATTTACAATCGTTTCATTCCCTCTACATTATCTATCACAATTGCCTTGCAAATGGCAATAATGATTGAAAAAAATCTTTAAGTCTAAATTAAATAAACCAAAGATAACGACGCAATAGCAGCATATAATATTAATTCATGTATGTACAATGTAATCTCGTAGAATAATTATAAATTACACAATCGAAACTCTCTACACAAATAAAATCTATCAAGCGACAGGCAGTGACAGATATGACAGAAGACAGGTTAAGATCATCGCCGTTACGTAAAACTCACTCAATATTCGCGTCTCGCACTAAACTAACCTGACTTATGGGCTCGTTTGTGGTTTAGACGTCCCTCCAGGTCCGCGGGTCCAAAGCTCGCTTCCGCGAGCTCCTTATCATTGAATCTCATGTCAGACTAGAATTTGGACGACGTTGTCGCTGGTTGTCGCGTTGTACATACGTGTCACGAGTGGTCACAGGGGTTGTCGCGCCCTGACGAAATATTCCATCTTCGATTCGTCGGTCACATTAATCGCGGCATATCAGCCTACGAGGCTCGCCTCCCACGTCAATCAATCGACATGGGACGATGAGCGCGCTTTCTCGCGTTCCTCCCCCCGTCCACCCCCGTCTTCGCACGAGTGCTTTGACTGCTTTCGCTCCTGCGTCGTTTGATAATCGTCAGGAAAAAAATAGTCCTCGACACTCCTCGATGATAAACGCCGCTATCGCGCGATCTCACGTACGACGAAACGAATCAGCGTATCATCCGCGTCATAAATCTTGAAATAACTGGTCGTTCGCCAAAGTTTTCACGTGATTTTCTAGCTGTATTTTCCGATCGGCAACGTAATGTCAGCGTTTAATTTAGCTGGTTTGAATCTCACTCAATGCCACGGATACAGAATTGAAATATAGCTCCGCGTCATTTTATTAATCATTACTTACGTCGCAACTCAAAGGCGATGATTATGAAGCGAGATATCTATATATATGTATATATATTCAGCGAAAAATAATCAAACACGCAGGAATTATCCACAATTATTCAGTTTAAATTCTTGCTTTTGGCTGTTAATTTAATTGTGATAAAGCTAGGCGACTTCATTTAAACTGCAGTTAATTTTATCAATTATTAATAACTCGTAACATTCGTAGTTGTAACTCTTGCTATTTTACAAATGCCAAATATGTTTAAATACGTATTTGCGTAGAACAATATAAAGGAAACGTTTCCTCGAACGTTTCCCGTAAAGAATGCCATCAAATCAAACGCCATGCCGCCACATTCGACCCGATTAGTCGATTTTTCTGTCTGCTAGAATCTAGATTATCATTTTTCGAGACTTGGGTTTCAGCTGTTTCCTGTTGATATTCTCGTTCCCGACATCTCTCTGTTGTTATTGGTCGATTTATTTTCTGTTTACGTTTTCTTGTGCGTCCTTGGTTGCTTTCGCGCGCAAAAATTGCAATTTGAAGATTTTGTCGGCAATATGTACAATGGGCACGAATATCTGTCGTGTATCAAAATCGTGAGTAATCTCACAGATCTTGGCTTGTGGCTTTGTAAAATAAAGTAGCAAATTGATTTTTTGACTGTGCGAGAGTGATGCCTATAAATGTTTTCGCCTCTCAGAACACTTCAAAACAAACCGCGATGAAGAATACGCACGAAAAGGCAGAACCGATGGATCTAACGACGGAGCATCGTAATTTAATCTTAACGGCCAATAAGGTTTTTGGAGAAGACAAATGGAGCCATACTGTTGTGAATCAAACATTAGGTATACTTATTACTATTTCAGGGTGCTTTCAATTTGATGTCACACAAGTCGACACAAGTATCGTTTTATCTTTCATCTTTGTCACTCTCTGAATATCATGAAGGATAGAACGACTCTTTTGTTGACTTGTATCATCAAATGGAAGGTACCCATGGTTGAAGAAATTCCTATAAAAAACGTTTTCACAATATATGGTTACCTATAGATTAAAGGTTACCAACAGGTTCATCAATGAAATTCATTCATGAATTTCTTGGTTACCTTTAATCTTTAAGTAATCATATATTGTGAAATCGGGCCTAAGTGTGACTATAGTTCTGTTAGATTTATAAAAGTAAGCTAGAATTTGTTGTAGATTTTGTTGAAATAATTGGTGCCAAATGTTGTACTGGCTGCGTCAGCTTTGTCAAGGTCCAGCTTAAGAATGGAAATTTTCATGAAGATATTGGTTATTACAGCGCAGAGGAATCCACAAAAGGCTTATCGATACACAATGCCAGAGTTGTATGTGTCGGTCAATTGGAGAACAAAGAAGCAGAATATTTTATATTTTGTTAAACATTTATTTCTGTGTATGCAGGGTTCTGCTGTAAATGCCTTGAAAAGAGTCCTGTTGTCATTTGGAGATAAAATTGAAAAAGAATTGCAACAGCTACAAAAACAGATTGATCCTGAACAAGTTAATAACATACAAAAAAGTGTGATAAAGTCAGACAAGCAGATTCCAGATAAATCAAATATTTCAATTAAAGCACCTGTTTCTCATGTACAACAAACAGAATGTACGAGTGAACCTGAACCAAATAAAAGTACAAATCAATTAATAAAAGGTTTGTGAGAAATAAGTATATAAAAAAAAATATAGATATCTGAGAGTGATATAAAAATCTTTTATAGAAAGTGATATAAAAATCTTTTATAGAAAGTTTCTAAGAAGAATCTCTTAAAAAGATTTTACATTCTATTTTTTTCATTCTTATTCAATTTTTTTATTCTGTCTAAAATAACTATCTTTCTTATGATTTTATGGAATGTTATGTGATACATTTTGACTGCAATATAAAGATCAAGTTAAGAATACTTTTCTCGCATTAAAAAAGGTAATTCTAAACAGCTTAAAAACTTTAAAATTAAAGTTTTGAAGAATAAGTTGTATTCTAATTAGTGTTATATCATTCTTGGTCATTATAATCATAGTGCAATGTATATGTAATGTTGAACTCTTACACATATAGAGCCTTCTTTGGGACTATATCCACAACCTGTTAATGAAATTATAAGAGATGACATGAAAATGGAGATTAATCAATCGTCATCTACAAATGTTCAGATTGACGAACCTTCATCGAAAAAAAAGAATTTAATTCAAGAGAAGCTAAGACAAGGTAACGTCGAAAATTTAGTATTCATTAAATCATTTTTATGCAAAAATATCTAATTTTTAAACACTGATTGCCTAGAGAGGAAAAGGAAACAAATGGAAAAGCAGATGGAATTTAAAAGGCGTATGATGGAAAAAGATGGGTTAGTGTTCACCAATGACAACAAACCTAATCCCAAATATTAAGATATTGGTAATTGGAAATTATAAATCTTTACATTCAGCATACTATATATTTAGAATTATTATTAATAGTATATATAAAAATATATGGTATGTTTAGCATATATAATATATATAGAAATATTAATTCTTGTTGATAAGGTTAAATGATATTCATTATACTCGCGTATACATGTCTATTTTTTTAATAATGTGCAAACTAAATATTTGTTTTAAATAAATATGTAACCTATAAATAAAAATATAAAATAAAATATTTTTAATGCTATTAATTAGAATAGCTGTAGTATGTAGTATAACATATATTGTACATGTATCACTTAAAGTGAGGTTAGAAATCTCATGTTAAACACACAAATATTTCAGAAGCTTGGAGTTGTATACCCGAAATTATTTAAAAATAGATTTCTTGTGTTTATTTTTGTATTCGTCCATTAAACATAAAATAATGATGTTAATATCCAGAAAATTACTTAAAATTCAGATTTAATCGATATTGAGTGAGATAAACAAGAAGACTGAATTAGATGTTACCCATGTGATCGATTTGCAAAAAAATAAAAATACACTTATGATTCATATATTTTTCAATAAAGATATTGTTCAAATAAACGAAGACCAAGTAAATAAAAAACAACACTAAGAATAACAAGAATTGTGAATTACTTCATATAATTTTTGTTTACACCGTGTGCATGTGTCAATGAATAATGGATCAATACTTTGAAAGTTACGAAGAACTTGATGTAAGTGAAACAAGTACATGCATATATAATCATTATTATGTACATTATATTTATTACATTGAATTTTATTTTTAGATTCATCAGTTAATGTTAAATGACAAAACACGTGTCTTGGCATATAAAACTGCCATTTTTAATTCCAAAGAGAAATTTCAAAACAAAATAGTAATGGATATCGGTGCTGGCTCAGGTATTCTTGTATTTAAGGGATATGTGTAATATGTATAACATTACATATTTTGTTCATATATATTTTTTGTACAGGTATATTATCAATTTTTTGTGCACAAGTTGGTGCAAAGAAAGTTTACGCAGTGGAAGCAAGTATGCTGGCAAACAGTATCGAGCAAGTGTCAATTGAAAATAATATGCAGGACAAAGTTGAAGTAATTCACAGTAAAGTAGAGGACATCTCTCCAGACAGTTTGGAGAAAGTAGACGTAATTGTGTCGGAATGGATGGGTTTTTATTTAGTACACGAAGGAATGTTAGATTCTGTATTATTCGCTAGGGATAACTTCTTACACAAGGATGGTTTATTATTCCCATCCATTGCAAAATTATATGCCTCGCCATGTCAATTACCTTCCATGTACGATTTTTGGAATAACGTATGCGGAGTCAGTATGAGGTAATTATATTACTTCAGAACAAAAGTAGGATACTGCCGTTTGGAAAATGGTTCATTTCATCGTTTTTTTTTTAATATTACAAGCACTGTATCTTTATTCTACAGTACTTTCTAAAACTTTCAGAGTAAATTTCACTCTTAAAGATTGAAAATTGAGCTACTTTTTCAAGACTGGCTCAATTTTCACCCTTTAGAGTAAGAGTCTAGTCCTAAGAATTTAGAGAGCATGTTCAATTTTTATTTAGGTGTATTGGAAAGGAGTACAGAAAAACTAAATCCTTAAAGCCAGAAATCCTGCTTGTAAATCAAGATGATATTTTGGCGGAAGGTAAATTGCTTGCATGGTTGGATTTGGAGTGCATCTCTGTGGAAGAGATTGATCTACTAGGTGGACAGGACTACGTATCGGTATGCAAAAAGGATGGGAAGTTCCAAGGGATGTGCATTTGGTTTGCAGTCGAATTCCCAGATGGTTCGGAACTATCTACGGGGCCTCATGACGAAACGACACATTGGAAGCAAACTGCAGTGGTTTTACCCGAAGATATGGAAGTGACAAGGAACGAACCTATTGCTTTCAAATTCGAATTGAAAAGAGACGCGTCACATCCAAGGCGTTACAATATGGAATTGAGTTTGTTGGATGCAGAGGAAGTGCATCATGACATTCCCTGTGATTGTCACATGACGAAATGTATAGTGACTAAAAAGTACATTGATGACTTGGATAAAAGTGAATCAGACGCAGCAGAAAATGACTTGTACATTTCAATATGAAATATTATATTTTTTCACTAAAATATAATCTAAATGGAAAATTTATTTCTAATTTTAATTTTTCAGAATTTTTTCAGAATCTATATATAATTTTATAATTTTTTAGAAAATTTCTCAAATTTCTTACATTAGAACAATTTTTTCAGAAGTACTTGGAAAGTTTAGAGTTCGTTTTTACCAATGTAAATTGAAACTTTAATTTTGTTTTAACTTATTTTTTATCTTTTTCTAGTTCTAAGAATTAAACTGAGATTAAAGTTAATCTATATTGGTAGAAATGGACATAAATCTTTTAGAACCTTTCATGTATGTGAATTTTGAATTAATCTAAGATTTCCAAGATTTTCCGTTCTATAATTACTGAAAATTATATATATATATAAATTAAAAATATAAATTCTCAAAAATATAAGATAGTATGAGAATTTTTTTCATAAAAGATTATTAGAAAAATTTTGACAAGAGGTAAAAAGACCAATAAAACTCCAATTATCTCAATCAACGATTGATTCAAGTAACAACTGTAATATTTTATTAATTAAAATTGCTCCGAATTATCAAAAAGTCACGCTAAAGTAACGATCTCGTTTTTCTGGAATGAACAGACGCGTAGTGGACAGTTAATAAGAGCAGTCGCGTGATTCTCCCTTCGTGTGGAAATCGCGTCATGGAAATCGACGGGGATGCGATAAAAGGCTTTAAAATCCAATATCCATTTTTTCCTTTCACGCCTGAATGAGCCGTGCACGACGCGCATGCGTCGCTTCGTCAGGCGGAACAATCTGGACAACTACTGGGTTTGACTCGTCTCGTCACCGGGGTGGGACGAATCGTCGCTCGCGGGTGCATCTATCGACGGGGACCGCGGCGACGAAGTGACCGTCTTCACGCCAGTCGAGCGCACCACGCACCGGTCGTTCCGAGGGTAACACCTGGCAAGATGAAGATGGCGGAC
This sequence comes from Trachymyrmex cornetzi, assembly GCF_001594075.2. Lineage (NCBI taxonomy): Eukaryota > Metazoa > Arthropoda > Insecta > Hymenoptera > Formicidae > Trachymyrmex > Trachymyrmex cornetzi. The sequence continues at coordinate 720,584 of NW_017295730.1, read as the reverse complement.
GGACCCACGATCCTACGAAGAAACAGGCCCGGGACGAAAGCAGAGGTTATTAACGCTGTTATAATTTCGTTAAGAAATCGTCGCACTGTCGGGCGACACCCCGATCGTCAGGGTCCGCCCGATAGTGGAAATTTCTAAGCACTTTCTCCTCCATTTGACACTTCCCCGATGAAATTAATGAATTCGAAGTAAACGGAACTACTGTTTACACTACGAGAATGTTGTCCCCAAATTCCTAGCATCATTCAGTTTTACAATATCTTTTTGATTTCTTTGCCTTCACTGAAGCGTGACAGATCGACAGATGATTTCTTTGTATTCTTATCTGAAATACTGCGTGTTTTATGTACGCTTTTATCTCTCGGTTTTTATTGATTGTTCAATATTATAAGTAGTAAAATATGCAGAGAGTACTATGTTTATACGCAATATTGGATCTATTTTTACATCGTAATGAGTTATATAGTGAAGAAGAGATCGATTGTTTATGAGGATGCTGACGTAAATTTAATTATTTTTATAAAAGCTTACGATCAAGGTTTTATTTTGCTCTATAGGATTTTAGCAGGTGGCCGGATGAGCCGTTTGAAGAAATGGATAGCACGCTGGCCGTGCAACAGTACATTCAACAAATGATTAGAAGAGATCCGTCTAATATCGATTTGATACTCAATATGCCAGAGGCCAATGATGAGGGTGTATGGAAATACGAACATCTCAGGCAATTCTGCATGGAGCTCAACGGTTTGGCAGTTAGATTGCAAGAAGAATGTCATCCTGAAACTTGTACACAAATGACAGCCACTGAACAATGGATATTTTTATGCGCGGCACATAAAACTCCCAAAGAGTGCCCTGCAATTGATTACACGCGACACACATTGGATGGAGCGGCATGTCTACTTAACAGCAACAAATATTTTCCCAGCAGGTATCTCTTTCATGTCTCATTCGTAACGCGTTACATTTTTATTGTAAATAAACCTATATAAAAATTTTCCTATGTAAAATTGTATTTCAGAATCAGCATCAAAGAATCTTCTGTAGCAAAACTTGGCTCTGTCTGTCGTAGGGTTTACAGAATATTTTCTCATGCATACTTCCATCATAGAACAATATTCGATGAATTTGAAAATGAAACTTTCCTTTGCCGCAGGTAAAGAATGTGATCTGCATACATATAAATATTTTTCTGATGTATGTTGTATTACAAAGGGGAATATATTATTTTCCATTGTTATAGGTTTACGGCATTTGTGACGAAATATAATCTGATGTCAAAGGATAATTTGATAGTACCTATTATGGAAGGTGAAGGCGCAACGGAAAGCGAAGCATAGGATCTAACTTTGCGATCGTATTGTCCAAAGTCGAATTGCCAGATTTAGTAAGAACAGAAAAATGCTAATATTCACGGATTAGTCTGATATTTCGTGATTAGTATAACGAAGATCTTTGAAAGAGATCAGAAAGTTCAACTCTTATTTAAATAATATGAATTTGTTATAATCTATCTTCAATATATACAAAATATCGAAAGATAAAAAATATGTATGTAAATTATATTTAAAAATTCGTGTTACATTAGAGTTTACGTTACTTTTTTTTATAATTTGTGTTCTAATATAGAGCAAGTTAATATCAAAAAATTTCTGAATTTAAATGTATGATAACGTTCAAGACACTTGCTTCATTAGAGTTGTCGAATTGTATTTTCTTGACACAACTGTGACAATTTCAAAGATCTTGAAAAAGACATTCTCATCTTTGCTCAGTACTTTATTGAACAGAAATTTTCCTTGAATGTTTTATTAATAGCTGTTCAATGATTGTTGTAAACAGAATATTTCTCGTGTCTGATAAGCATAATGTCTTATATTTATTCAATTCTTTTAATTTAAGATCTGTGTGCAAAGATAAGATTTCATTAAAACTATCAAATTTCTTGGAACATATTGTATATGATAATTTAATCTTTGTTATAGTTTTTATAATATATTACATATTACATATTTAAAGAAAAAAAAAGGAAGAAAGATATGATGTTATAAACTTTTCATCTTACGCTATTGAAGTTACTAGATGACAAAAAGTGTCTCATCTCTATATAATATATATTATGCTTTATCTTCTGTAAACATCTTTTTGTAAAAAATAATAGACTGTATCTTTCTATACACTAAGTACGTATAATGGAAAAATATATAACTCATTTATATACATATTATGTATGTTACACAAATTCAGTTACGTGAATAATTGTTCATAAATTTCGGAATAAGTATAAAGAAAATTTTGTCAAATTATTTGTATTAAAATTCTATTAAATTTTTATAATTTCATATATCATTAATTTACTTATAAAGATAGCGTGCATTCTACTGAATCGTCGGAATTTTTCATTATGAGAACTTATGGGATAATACTAATTACATTATTGCTTTTATTCCATCTTTGATAAAATAATAGATTTAGCTTGAAAAGTGATCTTTATATTTCAAAGCAGCTTTTGAGGCAAGATCCAGTTATACAGAAATTTCAATAACAATAAGGTGAAGATAACACCTCAAATGTTTGTTGCCGACTTGCATAATCAGAAGAATGTGAATTTATATAAACAATTGTAGAATTTTACACATTATTATACATCGTATTAGGATGACCATAATATATATATATATATATATATAATCGTGATCACGTAGTTGGTCTTTATAAAATGTATTGTTTGAACGAGAGACATAGTGATAAATGTGGTATAGCACTGTTATTTATAGTACATATACATTTATTCCGTATAGCAATACAAATTACAGGATGCTAAGCTTTCCTATGCTGTTCTCAAAATTTTCGTAATAGTTTACGGTGAATTTTGGACAGATTGCTTGTTCCATATATTGGATATAAGGCTAGATCGAAACTACAATAAAAGAGAAATGTAGAGTGGCTGGGCGCCTTATTAATTCGATCGTCTGTGGCTTTCCGAATCTATTGTAAGGTACTGCTATAAAATTATAGCGCGAATACGAGCGTCGTTTTTTAAACGAATAATGTTAATGAAAAGTTATTTTAACCAGCGGAATAGATTAAGATGAAATCTTACGACAACCGATCAATGATGGCATTACTTTCTGACGTGCCGAATGTTCATTGTAATACGTAATTTTCATCTTCTAAAAATAATATCTTCGTAATCACATGATTTTTTGTCATACGCTGGAAGATAGAGCAATTTATAGAACTCATACTCAACATATATCAGCGCATGTTGTTATATAAGAGTTGTACTGAATATTTCTCGTAACGAGATTCAATTAAACGGCACTGGCTTTGACATTGTGAGATTGTTTCTTTTCGTATTCGACGCACTGAGGAGGATATTGTAACACTGTATATAAAACTTGTAAGTACAAAAAGACTCGAGTTATAATGTATTAATGAATACCGCGAAATGTGACGAGAGAATACACAGCAGGAATACATATATATGACGTGTGATTGTTTCCATGAAAATTGTCTATGTATAATGGTAAAGAAATAAACTTTCTACATAAGATCTATGTTATTTCTTTTTTGCAACTATTATCAGAATGGAGCGATATCACCTGTGTGTGGCTGTTTAGTTGCAATTTGTTATCATCAGTACTCGGAACGAAGGATATGTTTAAATTTTGTAAGATTTACTAAATTAAGTCTTGAATGGCTCTTTAAAAAAATCATACACATAATATTATTCATTATAATTTGATTTATTAGAAGATTTAATCGTTTATTTTTGATATCTCGAAAGAGCCATACAACTTTATAACATAATTATATTCTTATATATTTGTCGTATATTTATAAAAAAAGGAGAAAAAATTTTAGAAATATGAATAACGAAAAAATTAAAAATATTTTCTATTCAGTTATATTAGTCACGATGTTTTTTTTTCTTCGAGGGTAGTTCCGCGTTTTCTATCGCCTTGTTTTTTTTTCTTTTCTTATTTTTTTTCATTATTCTAGATTGCTCGTCGATGCAAGGCACATCATCAGTACTACCCTTTACTAAACTTTCTGTTGTACTACCCGTTTTTACATCACTAGTGCTTTCTGTTGTGTCGATTTTTACATCATCAGTATTTTTTTTTCTAATGTCCGTATTCACATCACCAGTACTTTCTGTTCTAACGCCCGTATTCACATCACCAGTGCTTTCCGCTGTAGTGTCCATTTTCGTGTCATCAATGCTTTCTGTTGTAGTTGTCGTTTTTGATTCCGTTGCATTTTTATTTTTCAGAAATCTTCCATTATCTCCAGGTGCTTGATATCTATCGAAAAATATAATTTTTAACTATAATATTATATATTTCTCATATACACGCATCTATATGTTGCGAAGAAAATAAAAGACTTTCAAAAGATAATAATTTTAATTTTATAATTATAACAAAACTATTAGCAAAAAAAAACGTGTTAAAAATAAAAATATTTTACAAATAATATATTTTTGTTTTAATTAAATGAGTTTCACTCAAACTTTGCTAGGGTTAATATTCTTAATCAATAAAAAATATTCGAATTTATTTAAATATCGATAAAAATACTTCTTGAAATTAAATTAAAAAAATTGTTTTCGTTTATGATTTCTGGACGCCAGTAACAAATATAAGAATGTGATTGTATGACAAAGTTATATAGTATCTCAAGAGATGTCAAATATAAATAATTAAATCTTCAGACTAATCAAATTATCATGAACATCATAAGTATAATTTTTTTGAAGAATTATACACGGTTTAATTTAGTCAATCTCACCCAAGTTCAGTTGTGTCTTTAATATCCTTAGTCAGTAAAATATGGACTTCCGGTATCCGATGAGCCTTAACGGTATCCTCTTTCGACTTTTCCGAGCTGAAATCAGATGGCGATTGAATCAGGAGTGTCAAGACTGTGCAGTGTACACTGACATATGTTTTGACAAACCTACCTGACGTAACGTAATTTTGTTACTTGATGAAGGTCTTCGTTTTTTCTCTTAAAGATTTCTGCACAAGAAATTGTTTTCGCGATGCCACTTCCGGTCCCCGTCCAGACAATACTATTGTAACTGGGAAATTCCTTCATCGCGTAGCCAAGAACGTTCCTGATCTTTGTACCGCTCTTCACCTTTTAATACATATATATTTCATGAATAAATTGCATATTTCATAATTCTGAAAGATATTAAGACTTACATGCATCCAGAGAAACTTTTCTGGCAAATTATGTATTGGCACTTTTATATTTGTCGACTCTTCAGTTTGTCTTACTGTCGATTTTTTTTGCTGTATCTTCTTCTTCCATTTCGATCTTCCCATCTGAAATTTGTACAAAATAGAGATATGTTGTTAAAATTTCGAGAATTTGTCACATCAATAATATCATATATCTTCGTATAACATCGCTCGATGTTATACGAAGATATTATTGATGTAATAAATTCTCGAAATTTTAACAACTAGAGGTTGACTCCTACGGCCTTATTTACGAATTCTGTCTTATTTTTTATATAATTTTATTCTTTACATATTGAACAATTCTTATTTATTACTCATTGAAAGATAACTAATTGATTGAGAAGGAATTGATAAGTTGATTGCGAATCGTTGACTTATATTAATCAATTTAGTTTTATTTAGTAATTTAATGTCATCAAGCTTTATATGTCTTTAAAGAGTTTAATTGAACTTTTAATCATTATTAATATCAGCAATTCTTTAATATCAAAGTATTAAAAAAAACTGTGGAAATACCGTCCGTTTAAGTTATTGCTAAGAAAAGCTTGATTATGGAATGGTGAAGATTTTACATAGAATTTTTTGTACTTTTTAAGATATTACGATGATGCAATAACGTGAATAATGAAGTGCATCATTTCGATTTAAAATAGATTTTGGAATGACCCTTACGAAGGCGGGAGATCTTCTTTTTGTCAATAAGGTCAGTATAATGCTAGAGGGTGTAATTTCAGAAATAGTTGAGCTGTTCTGGAAATCGAAGCGAACAGCGGCGGTGTTTAGACACCACGTCTCTCTCTCTCTCTCTCTCTCTGCCAGTAGGTCATGGGTTCAGTCACAAGCATCGCCGTTTCGTTGGCGTGCCATTCGATGGAACCATTCATGGAACTTGGAACGACCTTGTACAGTCGTACGCAGAAATATTTCGTCGATTGTGACGTTTATCTGGGGCTGTCACGTAAAGTGAAAAAATGAAGATAAATCGGAAAACGCTCGAGAAAACATAAACATATCAATATATTTCATAATTTATAATTGATTGAAAAAACGTAATTACGATACATATAATTATATAACATAATATATATATTCAATGCATCCACATTACGATATAGGTATTAAACTAATATGGATAACAGCATTATTTAATAATATAATATAAAAATTTATCATAATTGCTACTTATGTGTAAGAATAATATATTTCTACTCTCTTATATATTATTAATTTAATTATTAATTTAAAAACAGAAATATACTTTTATTTATAAGAACACATTTCTATTCTTAAATTAAATTTCTGTCAAGAGTAAATTTAAAATGCACTTTTACTAATAGCTATAAATATTCGAGATGATGCTCTCCAAACAAAATATCGTAATAATTATATATATTTAAATAATTATGGTTATATTTTATAAATTAGGTTACTTATTAATATGGACATAAAAACAATTTAGAAAAATTTGTCGTGTCATCCCAAAATTTCATTTGGTATGGAAAAGAGTTAAAAATCTAAGTATTTGAATTATATTAAAATTTTCTATTATGTTCATCGACACGGTTCTGATAACAAAAAATTAAAGTGATCTTCATCAGTTCAGTTATTCGGGGTGTCGATATCAATTTCTCAGTATATCAAATTCTTTGTTAACTAAGTTGTTAATTACTAACCTCCATTTTACTTTAATATTGCGGGTACAATTTGCACTAATTAATATCCGGCGGTGTCATCACGGAGTGTCATCCGTCGAGAGTCTTATAGCTTCAAGATATAAAATATATATCTCGGTTTCACCGATCTCTCTCTCTAGAATTCCAGAGCGTACCGCGATGGAAAAAGCATCCTCTCCGACGTCGAAGATGGAGAGCAAAAGAAGGAAGAAGGGATCGGTGGCTGCGGATACCGGGTGGAAAGTCCCATCAATATTTTCCAATCAACATTCGATTGCGACGATCTACGCGAAGGTACGGCCTCGTTCTCGCGAAGGAAACCAAACGGGGTAAAGAGGGGATGTAAGTTACGGGGGACAATGCGGGGGCGCAAGAGGGTTCGATGTGTAGGCGTATATGGTAGCGGTATGCGCGGCATAGCATGCATAGCGTCGCGACGCCCCGACGCCATATTGCATTATTAAGCTCTCTCGTCGACCGGGGATATCCCCTTTTCGCTCCCGCATTCCAGCATTATGAACGTTTTTATTCCTAAAAGGTGTGAGCGAAAGGGCCGACTATCTGCCGTCGGACGCCGCGATCACCAGTCCGAAGTTCGTTGCACCTCCCGTCGCACCGAGATGGGAGGTCGTCCTCCGTACATTACGCGTGCCCTTTGTTTTGTCGAAATTATGCAACACGTGCGAATCTTTAGAATCTTTATGGCGACGCGACGAGTGTCGCCGATCTCAAGAATATTAATGATAAAATGGAGAAATAGAAGAAGCCGGCTTTTTAAAATTTTATTTCAATAGTACGCGACGTGTTCACATTATATAACAGAGATATGCTGGTTCCAGAGAAGATGAAAATCGCGAGTTAATTAATTTCAAAAATTAATGATTGCTCCTTTCTAAATTGAAATGCCGCGTAATATTAAACGCGGAACAAAGAAAATTCAATTAACCAGAATTCGCGCTAATTGATGACCTAAATAGACGTCTGCCTTAGGGCGTATTTATTCGATGCAATTAATCGTTCTGCGATGACAAATCATGGTTGCGCGCAACTAAATTTTCGAAAGACAAAATTGTATTTCGTGTTCGAATTACAAAACTTTCCGTCAAAATAAAACTATATTAATTTACAGCACACTTAATATCCCTTCAAAGTTTTACTAACAATAAATTTTAAAAAAGTTCTGTAATATTGTGTTTCTCTTTCTGAAGAGAAATGAACATTTTAGGAAAAGAAAAATAGGAGAAGAAAAAATGAGGATAAATTTTGAAAAATACATCTCTTCAATATCAAAAATTCAATTATTACCGGCACCAAAATACGGCATATTTATATCAATTCCGTTGCTATCAATATCGTGACGCATTACGGATCATTCCATCGTAATCGACGAATATTCCATAATGCTTTTAGATTAACGTTCCATCCGCCTGATTTTCCCCGAGCTATAATTACCACGCAAATTGATCCGGCGAATGCCGCCATTGCGGCAGCTAATTTCAGCAGCAAGGAATATATATGAGACATCTTATCTCGATGATGATTCTTACCGCCTCCTCTGCCTTCGCGATCGAAAAGTCCTGCGATATCCAGGAATCGTCGATTCTTTAATGTTGAGAAGGGGAGCGAGGTCAAGGATTTCCATCTCTCTCTCTCTTCTCTCTCTCTCTCTCTCTCTCTCTCTCACATTTCGTTTTCAACATCCCCGAGCGTTCCCTCTCGACGAGAATCAACAGACGTCTTCTGCGGCTGGCACCCTCTTAATGATGCCTACGTACACCTCCTTTTTCTTTTGTAATAAACCGTGAGAAAGCCAGCATCCAATTTACTCGAGTGAACGAGGCATCTGTACGGGGTGTCTCAAATCACTGAATGTCCTTTTAACCGCGGATCCTTCGATCGATTTGGAGAGATTTCTTTCTCCAATAAGAAGCTGTCTAAGCAATTTCTGAGTAATTAACGAGTGAAGATCATAATGGTTCTCAGATTATTAGATAAAGTGCAAATGGACAACAAAATCATATTTTTCGGTCAAGTTGATTTTGTCTTAGTGGAATTTTAATTTAAAACTTAACTATGTGTGGATATATATAACATTACAGATTGTGAGAAGAGTTGCGAGAAAAAAATAAATGATGAGCTTTTTAAATATTTTTTGCCAAAAAGAAAATGGCTGTAGATCGGCCGAAAGATCTGTTAAAAGAGCATTTAATGGTTCATTGGATATTTTAAATAGACGAATAGGTCTCTATTGCTGATTTTCAATTTTCTAATAAAGATAAGTGTCTTTTCGTTAAACTTTTTAAATTTTATAGAGTTGTGCTGGTATAAGTCAATGATGAAAACCATAAAATACAGATATTTACATATTTACTTACGTCTGATATAAATTCCGTAAAAGAAATAAAAAAACAATATATTTATATAAATTATTCTAATGATTTTACTATTACTTTTTTATGTATAAAATAATATTATTATATATGTTCAAACTTAAGTGTCAAAAAATCATTGTCGTATTGATGATTTAAAAATATAGTAAAGGATTCTGATAATAACTGATAGTTACGAAAGACATACAAGAATTTTTTTCGGTTTTTTATATACAGAAATATTTAACACAAATATCATGAAAAAATATACGACATATTTAAACTGTTTCGAAAAGTACGGATTTTAATAGTTTAATAACTGACGCAAAGATTGCTAAATTGCTTGTAATAATTAATAAATCGCCATGGACATCGAAGAATTCTGCATTCGCGGTAAGGAGATAGTAAACTACATCAGCAAGTTCATGAGCAATATCCATAGCAAAAGGATTGACGTTCCTATCCATTGCTATAATAAGGATGTACGTAACAGATACTTTTCATGTATTTATGTTATTTTTATATTATTTTTATTTTCTATAGATATAATTAAGAGGTAAGCTTTGTATGTTAGTTTGTAAAATAATTACGAAAATAAATACTACATATTAAATAAATTCTAAATAAGAGTCTTTTCATACAGAGGCTAAACTTAAATTAGAGTAATTTGTTTTATGGAATTAATCTTATAATAAACTGCATGAGAATTAGAGATGTAAAAAAGGGTATTTTTGACTTCGGAGAAAAGTGTCAAGTAAAAAACTAGTTTTTTACTGTAAAAAACCGATATTTTTGACCAAATTACATAAAATTCATAAAAAAACATAGAATTCATGTTGAATATGTAGAAAAAGAAATAAAATTCATTTTTCTTGTTATTTTGCGATACTTTTTAATACTTTTGTCTTTCTGATTTTATATTGAAGCGGAAATATGCATTATTAGCATTATTGCAATTCTTGATGAGTTGATAATAGGTTAATGGATCTGTTTGCGTTGTTTGTACTCTTTGCATTCAGCATCTGTGCTTTCTTTTTTTTTCAACGCCCAAATCTTTCTAATCATATCACTTTAAGTGCAAAAATTTTGGGGAATTTCAAGTAATGCGACAGACCTAAATAACCTAAAAAAAATATCCGAGTAAAAAATTGTTAAAACTGAAGGAAAAAAACCATTAATTTCCAAGCTTTTTATTCTAAAATTCTAGTATTTTTCCGTCGTTTACATTTCTAATGAAAATACATAAAAAAAATTTGAAATAAACATCATTTCTTGACATTCGCTTTTTTTGATGAAATGATCGTTGCAAAACATTTCATACAATATCAAAGAAAACAATACTTCCTTCTCTTTGCGCGCACGTGGATCTTTAATTTGCAAGTCAATTCGCATAATCTTCGTATAAAAATTCCTTTGGAGGAATAATTTGACCCTATGATCTTTGCTCGAACTGGAGATACGCTGTACGTATACAAGCACATGCACGAATTGTATTGGGGTGGGTGTACGGGAACTCGGTGTACGACGCGCGTCTTTTCGCGAATTGGCGAAGAAGTCCTGCCGAAGAAGGATGCGTTTGCGCAGGACTCGCCGATGGAATTTTGCGCCCTGGAAACTCCCCGACATATATCCGCGGTGGATGGCAAACTGCCCCGGATTGTTCAGTTCAGTTCAGTCGTCATCCGATCCAAGTTGGTGTATTGCATCTTGATTCTATCACGCCGTCTATCATCACATCAGCAGCAACAGGTAGGATAAGGCAAAAGGCGTCCGCATGAGGCGACCGCGAATTTTGCGAAAATTGAAATTACGAGTGATGCGCGAAGTGACAATCGCGAAATCGCGATTCGCTTTAAATACATGTTATGCAAAGATAACAATCAAATTCTCTTCTCTCTCAATCTAAGATTATTATTACTGTTACAACATGCGTGAACATGTAAAATTCCGGGGTATTAAGCTTTTTGCGTTATAGTTGCTTAAACTCTAAACAAGGTTTCAAACAAAGGAGATCAAACAAAATTCGGCATTTTTAATATTTAATTCGTTTTTGCAGTAAAAGATTGATTTTATTTTATAAAAGAATAAAAATTGCAAAAGTATTGGGTACATGCGGTGTAAATAAAAAGTGCCGCAAAAATTGTGGTTGGTGTGAATAATTGATTTTTATAAATATTTATTTATAAGGAAATATTAATAGCTATACATATTTTTGCATCAGCCGGAAAAGAAAATTCATATCCGTGAAGAATATATAAGGATATTCGAAGTATAATATAGGATTATAGTAGATTAAAATATTTATAAAAGTAAGTCTAACAGAACAAATAAATATCAAAATATCACAAAACAAATTATGGCGCAATGTCATTTCTTGTCTGTAATACTAATACTTACTGTTAGAAACAAATCAATTACTTAAAGAAATAATATGCGTAGAGAAACTTTTAAAAATAAATTAAAAAATAAATAAAACAAATACAATGAATGTATAATGATTTAAATTGAAAGAAACACTTGAAAAATAATTAAAACACATAAGACTTAATAAATATATTAAAAAATAAAAAGTACGATGAAAAACGAACGAGATGCAATGCTTGCAATTAAAGCGAAGAAGCAAAAAAGATCACTATAAAGAAATGTGTACACAGGATTAGAACAAATAAGAGAAAGAATCCTATACGTTGAAGTCTTGGTGCTTGTAATAGAACCGTAAAATATATTTATATTGTAAGCTTTATGGGGAGAATTGGCTAAGTCGTGCCGACGGTTAAATCGTACTTCCATTGTATTTTCTAAACGAAACATTTTTTTTTTTAAGATAATGACACTGATGTGACGCTGGTAATATGGGTTAAGAACTATCATTTTTGTTTTGTCTTCGAGTCGTCTGTTTACGAGTGACATTCAAAATTGATTTTGTTCGGTGTCTGATCTAAGTTTTAATACAATTTACCTAAGGTGTTATCAGTATAAGGTGGGTAATTGAATTATAGTGTCCTTCAGGGTTAAAATTGATATTTAAACTTTTTTCGAGTATAGCATCAAATTAGCAAAATATTTGTAAGTTATGTCGCGACTGGAAAAGGACCCCGCACAAAATCATAGGATTTTGGCCCTCGGTGAAATTGACTGAAATTTTAGTATGTTATAGTTCTTGACTCACTGATCGAAAGTGTCCATAGGCACAAATCCTGAAAATGACTAGTTTTTTTGTTGTAGTCATTTAAAGTTTTATTTTACTAATGCCTCAAAATCAGGTTTCTATAATAAATCAAGAGATTTTAAATAACAATATGCCAACCACTCTCACCACCTTTACTCCCAATCCCATCTCCACTCCACTCCCACTCCACCCCCATCCCCATTCCTAAACACATACGCCCGCGCGCGAATTTTTATATGAAAAAGGTGCATAAAAATCGAAGTTTCGTATGTGTGTGCGTGCGCGCGCGCACGTGTGTGTTTGTGTATGCATCAATGATACATTGATGATTTTAGTTTTTCGTCCGTTCTTAGAATTATTCGGAATGAACGACGTGGATGTGACAGGCGTTTCATTCCTTTGGATTACTTGATTTTCGTGAGTCCCCTTGCCGCATATGAATGTAAACAAAGCGAAGAGGAAAAGAATTTTCTGTCCTATGTTGCTATCGCGCTTTAGAGAGCACCCGATATTTTTTTGTACATGGAGCTTCACATGCCGAAATAAACATTCGGGTCGTGATAATCAAGCACTTCACACATGAAAGGTAAATGGACTCACACATTTCAAATGATACGCGTCAGAGAAATCGGGGTTGGGAGTGAGAGTGGTGAAAGTGGATGGCATATTGTTATCTAAAATCTCTTGATTTATTACAGAAACTTGCTTTTGGGGCATTAATAAAATAAAACTTTAAACGGTTATATATATATATAATAAAAAAAAACTAGTCATTTTCAAGCTTTGTGTCTATGAACATTTTTGATCAGTGAGTCAAGAACTATATCATACTAAAATTTCAGTCAATTTCACCGAGGGCCAAAATCCTACGATTTTGTAAAAATAGAAGGAGTTGGGTAAATCGTACTTGTCGCTGGTTTTTATATTGTACCGGTACAATTTTCGCAAGTGACGCGAGCATATGTGGAGGTTACTATTATGATAAAAAAAGGACCTACAGTGGACTGGATTTAGTGTGTCAGGTGCTCTAAGTGGTTGCACGAAACCTGTAGTGACAATCCTGACACTTACCAAAACTGTTTAAAAAAGCGCTCAAGAAAGTGATTACTTATCAAGTCTTATTGAGTCTTTCTATTAAATTTTTCTATTTAATCTTTCTATTGAATCTTTTCTGTTATGACGGAAAAATCCGTAATTGATTTTATTTCCAAAATTTATTTTTTCAAAATATATATCTGAGATTTTAATATTCTGAAATATAGTGCAATGATAGCTTAAATCAATTTAAGTATTGCTTTTTACTTTGTTTTCTTAAATGAGTTTAAAAACACAGTCTAATTTCTGTTTTTATAATAGAAAAGTTTTTATTATACCTACTTAAATATGTATACTCAGTTTGACACATTAAAAATAAATTTATTAATAAATAATCTAAAATTAATTTTGTTTATTTTCCCAGTAAACGAACTAACGTTATTTACTGTCATTTTGACGTTAAAGATGTTATTTTAATGTCAAAATGACAATAAGCAATATCAGTTTATTTGCTATATTAGAAGTACGCTTTAGGAACCAGGTACAATTTAACGACCCGGTCACTAAATCGTACCGAAAGCTACTTTTTTAAAAAATCTAATTTAAACAATAATTTAATGTTTATTTCCGCAAAAGTATCGTTTTGTTTTATTGCCAATGAACCAAAGTTTAATATAAGTACAGAAATATTTTGATATCTTCAGTACTTTTGTTTACAATTTTGTTTAAACGTTAGGGGGTACGATATAGGCGATTTCCCTCTATGTGAATATTATATAATATCATATATATTACAAATTAAATATAATAATAGGGCATATAAGAGTCAATATACAATTAAATTATACATTAAAAAACGAAATATTAAATGTGTCGGTGTTAATATTAGACTCTCTTCAGATATTTACATATAAAGATAAAATCATATATATTATATGCTATAAGCATCAAGATTCGCTTCGACCAAAAATAGGATTCTTTCTCTTATTTTATTCATTCTTATCGGTCTAAATTATCATAGAATAGTAGAAGAAAGTCGCCGACTGACATAGGTCTCCTAAAGTGACACGAAAAAATTATTTTTCGGAAACTAACTATTGCACTTTATTAATATACTAATAAAATCTAATAATACTAATAAATCATGTTTAGCTAATTAAAGAAGTACAAACTCATAGAAAACGAATTCTACAAATGCGAAAATAAAATTCTTACGATTTTCTTTTGCAAATTGTGAAGTTAATAATAGTGACTATATTATTGATAATATTACGTCATTTTAAATACTTGTAGATTCCGAAATAAGTTTTATTTATATTATTTTTTCTCTTAGTCTTTTCATAATACGATTTTTAATTTAAAATTTGCGTGCAGCGTAAACCGACACACCTGTCCGTAAAACAGACCATGAGCTAACTTAATCTTTATAATGTTGCTTTATAGTGTCAAATAAGTCTATTGGAACTGAAGGCAATCGTGCATATATGGAACAACTTTAGAAAAACTATCGCGTTACATATTTGCATCTTGCAGAATAGCATAAAGTAAATATGCATATAATTCAATAAAAATGTTTTATAACGAAGTAAAATGATTCTGAAAAATCTTATATACATTCACTTATAGGTACTTTATACAGATAATTCCTGTAAAAGAAAAAGAATAGGAATACATAGCATTACTGCCTACTGTCAGTTTTGGAGCCTATTTTGTCAAACGCTCATTTTTGCACAACTTATGAAAAACTTAATTATTGCAAAATTGCTAACAGTATTATAAAAATTGCTTATACTATTTGTTAGAAGACACTTTTTACTTTATTTATGTTTTTGAAGTTGTATTTTTACCTTTTGTTTAAGAAATATTGTCTAAAAACAAAGTGGTATGTCGGTATCGATGACTTTCCTCTATAAATTAAGCGATTATCTCTTACATTAAACAGTATTTCAAAATAGAGAAGAGTTGTATCGATTATAATAAGTAAAACTTATTACAGAATATTAGAAAATTATATCGATAAATATGCCAAAAAAATATACGAAAATATCTCGATAAAATATGTAATATATTTATATATAGCGATAAAAAAAAAGAATTTTAATATTTTCAAACTGAAGCAAAGGTTGCTGAATTGAACTTGTAATAAGTCACCATGGATATCGAAGAATTCCGCGTTCGCGGGAAGGAGATGGTGGACTACATTTGCGAATTCATGAGCAACATTCACAACAGAAGGGTCACCCCGGATATTGGTCCCGGCTATCTCAGACCTCTGCTGCCGTCGGGACCGCCGAATGATCCGGAATCTTGGGATGAGATTATGAAGGATGTGGAATCAAAGATCATGCCGGGCGTGAGTATTCGCAAGATCGGGAAGAAATCAACAATATATTAATTATTTTATGTCAGAAATATTTGATAAATTATTACAAAGATCAATTTCGATTAAAGTCATTTACAAAATTAATTTGAATGGTTTCTTTTTTATATTAAATCTATTGGATTTTATTGCATTTTGTTAAGTAACTGTAATTTTATTACATAATTATTTCTTGTATTAAGAAGTACTTCTAAATAGCGTAAGAAAAGTTATATCGACTGTAAGGAAAAATGACGCTTCTACCAGTCAGATGAACTTCTTTCCAGATCACGCATTGGCAGCATCCAAGGTTCCACGCCTACTTCCCGGCCGGAAATTCTTTTCCTTCTATTCTTGGTGATATGCTATCTGATGCGATAGGCTGCATTGGATTTTCTTGGGTGAGTGAGAAATTTTCTCAAGCAGTCTAAGAAGCTGTGAGTAAATACTATGCAAAACTATAATTAGACAAGTCGCAGTTTAACGTGGTGATAAAACAACACTTTAAAACCACTTCGATTTTCTCACTGACATCGAAAAGGATCACAATTTTGATTTCGTGTCGAATTTAAGTGATAGATCATATGCAATTATTTACTTGACCGTTCCCAAAATGAAATCTTATTTGTTTTAGGCGGCCAGCCCGGCCTGCACAGAACTGGAAACGATAGTCTGCGATTGGTTCGGTAATTCTCTTCCGCTTTTATGTTTTATCAGATCAATAGTGTGACTTTGCGAGCGATTGATTTACGGAGTGATTCATCATCTTTCTGAATTATAGGCAAGGCGATTGGACTGCCTACGGATTTCTTATACTTTAGCGAAGGCAGTAAAGGCGGAGGCGTCATACAGGTGTGAAAGATTTTACAAGAATATTTAAAATAATGATATAAAACACCCTAAGCCAGCTTCTTCGAATACACATCCATCTCCTATTTCAATTTTTAGAATTTCAACAAGTTGATAGAATTCTAGTTTCTTCCTCAAAGAGGTCTGGAATCTCCGATATCCGGAAAAAGGATATCGACAACTCGACATTTTTTTTAATATATCAAGAAATGATCTTTCTCATTACATTATATATGAAAGAATTACAATAAGATCATCGGAAAGTGAATATTTGAATATATGAATATTTCATATTTTTTATCAAAACGTATTAGGATAAAGTATAAAATATCTTACAAAGTATTCACTTTTCGATTATCTCATTTAAATACTTTTACATGTAAAATGATGTAGATAAAAAGAATCGATCTATATAAAAAAAGAACTATAGTTTACTTAAAAAATAAGTCGCTGCTCTCTGTCGTTCTGCAGGGTCCAACAGTAATATCCTATTTATCCCATAGAGTCACAGGAATTTTCAAATAAGCAAGAGCTTTGTCACTGTCTTTAATAATTTCCAAACAAACTGCTTATAACACTTTATGTGGACCACCCTGTATGTAGGGTTCAGCATCGGAATGCATTCTCGTATGCATGCTGGCCGCTCGAGCACAAGCAATTGCGAGACTCAAGGAATCTCCTGCACATGCACACTTGGACGAGACCGCGCTGCTCGGCAAACTAATGGCATATTGCAGCCGGGAAAGTCATAGCTCCGTCGAGAAGGACGCAATGATATGCTTCGTAAAGCTGCGTATCCTTGAGCCCGACGAGAAAAGCGTACTTCGTGGGGAGACTTTGCGACAGGTGCGTCTAGATATTATTGCTACAAGTTAGATACGACTATTTCAAAGATTTATATTATTGACATAAATTAACGTACTTAGTATTCGCGATGTCTTTCTTCGGTCCTTTGCTGCACACGATTCGTGTCCTGAGTTAATTTTCTTATTAATTTAATTAATATTTAAAAATTATTAAGTGATTCTTATATATATATTTTAACAAATTCAAAAACATTTAGTTTTCTATTTAAAAAAATTGTATATAAATGTAATAACTACTTACTTAATGCTTCTGATTTTTCGAAAAAATAATGCAGGACATGAATAATCAAATCGTGTATTAAGGATTAATTAAAATTAATATCATTTATATAGACGTTTATATATTTTTTTTATACTAAAAACTAAACAGTTAAATAAATTATCGTATTATTTTTAATCACAAAACAATGTTGATGTTATGATACTTAACCGTGACAAAATGTTAGAATTGCAAAAAAACATTCTATAAATTTGTATAATATTGCAAATATCTTCGTCATTTTTCCGCTCGATTCTTCTACAATATTGGTTTCAATGTGATTTGATTAAATGATAGGCGATCGAGAGTGACACAGCTGAAGGCTATGTTCCCTTTTTTGTCTCAACGACCCTCGGCACAACCGCCTGCTGTTCGTTCGATAACCTTAGAGAAATAGGTCCGGTTTGTAAAAAATATCCAGGGGTGAGTATATATGTAAGAGATTTAAATATATTGAAATATATTAGATGAAAACTGTATATGTAAGAGATTTAGAATATGGGCATTGTTTCATTTCTTTTTTAATCGAAATCTTTATCGCATGCAGATTTGGCTTCACGTGGACGCCGCTTATGCCGGAAACGCTTTCATCTGTCCAGAATTGAAATACTTGATGAATGGGGTTGAATATGCCGACTCCTTCAATACCAACACCAATAAATTTTTACTGACGAATTTCGATTGCTCTTGCCTCTGGGTTCGCGACAGATTTAAACTTACCAGCGCACTCGTTGTAGATCCGCTGTATTTGCAGCATACACACGCGGACACGGCTATAGATTATCGGTCAGTCAATTCATTTAGCAGAATTTAAAAATTGCACTTTTAGATAAGATTAAAAAAAAATCTTTTATTTTACTAGTTTGAGTAATTTCTTATTCCGCATTGTTTATTAACTTCTAACATTTGCCATCGTATTTAGTTGTTATTATATAATTTTGATTATAACTGAAATATTGGCAAAAAATATTAGTTCATACAAATGCATTAAAAAAAAAATACTAGACTAATATTTTATATAGTAATTCCAAGTTGAAATAATGTAACGTTCTTTTATAGGCATTGGAGTATAGCGTTAAGCAGGCGATTTCGCTCATTAAAACTGTGGTTTGTAATGAGAAGCTATGGGATATCCGGGCTACAAGCTTATATCCGAAATCATGTCAAACTTGCTAAAAGATTCGAGGCACTCGTCAGAAAGGATTCTAGATTCGAAGTTTGCAATGACGTTGTGGTAAGAGAATTTCTCGTATATTTACTCTCCTGTATTGTTCGTATCATCATTTGTTTACTACGCTCATTACAGCTGGGCTTGGTGTGCTTTCGCGCTAAAGGCAGCGATAAATTGAATCAGAAATTATTGAGCACTATTAACGACTCAGGAAAGATACACATGATCCCGGCGCGAGTGAATCAGCGTTACACAATACGTTTTGCGTTATCCGCACCTCATGCTACTGCCAGAGATGTTGGTAAATTATTTTTATAGTTTTATAATTTTACAAAAAGAGACTCGTCTTCCTGAATTTATGCTTAAGATACTATACGATATTTAACTTTCTCAATGAATCACAAGTTTTCTTGAATACTTCATTGAAGGTTTTGTGATAATTATAGTTCAGCTCATCATTTTTATCTATAATTAGTGTACCATGTGTACAAAATATTAGATAAATATAATACAAATGTATTATTTTTATCTAATATCATTATATATTCTATAATTATGGATTTTCTTCATTTCTATATTGTATAAAAGAAATATGTATGTATCGTCTTGAATTAATTCTGTGACGTTTAAGACACGGCGTGGAGCATTATAACGGACTATCTAAGTGAATTATTGGAATTCAATGTAAGTTGGAACATAATTACTTTAAAATGTTTATATTAATTAAAAGAGAATGTTTGTATATAATCGAATATTTGCACGTCAGGACGTAATGGACGAGTTAGCGGACATTCGCGAGAAGAAGAGGAAGGCTACTTTGGAGCAAAGGAGATCATTCTTCGTACGCATGGTGTCTGATCCTGCGATTCAGCCAGGATTCACGAAAACTCCGAACAGGACAGGAGCCAAACTCGACACGCAAGCAACGATTGGTGGTATCGGATCGAATACTCATTCCGGAACGTAAGACGATTACATTTTAATTATTATAAAACTATTGATTATATAATTAATACGATCAATATAAATTAATACAATTAATATAATTAATTTATTAAGCCTAAACTCTACCATGTACAATTAATATAAATATATACAATTTTTTTATTTAGAAAATCCTGGATATCTTGGCCACTTGCTTATCTCATGCAGGCGAAAGAAGCTGCTGATACAAGTGAATTATCGCTCAGGTACTCTTCTATTATTCTAATTTGAACATTATTTATTATTAACTTACATTATACTTTTAAAATGAATAGACTAGATCTTAGAAACTATTCATGTTTTCAAAGAGTTAATCATACATTCATAAAAATATTTTTTGCTCTTAATTATTTTTTACATAAAGATACAATTCGCGATTTTAATGTTTATTTTAAGACTAATTCTAAATTGGTTTTTTTAAAGAATATTTAAAAGTTAAAAATATTTAAAAATAATAATTTAAAAGTAATTTTTTGTTATACGGTTTGATCGATCAGATACAGATGAAATTTATTTCTTGCTGCATTTAAAGTTACGTAGAAAATTTTGTACGACACGTGTTCTGGGAACACCGCTATCATACAGACGACAACGTAATGCAATGTAACACTATACTTGTGTACAGCAGTTCCGATATCACGTGCTGCTATTATTTACAGGGACAAATAGTGTCTTTTCTCTTATCGTCACCATTATATCGACCACTAGCATAATGACATCTGACTCCATTGAATGTACGAGTTCATTTCAGAATGATCCATACGAAAGAGCACTGGGATACGAAACACGTCGTTATCTGCTACCTTTGCGTCCGGTCAACTTTTCTCCCCCGTCAATCAGAGCGAATTTTATTTGTTTCTTGTTTTAATCTCATGTATTCATTAGAAAGAGCATCATAGATAAAAAAGTACGAAAAACATAAAAAAATATCTTAAACAAACCAACGAAAGTAATTTTGATGTATATTTAATGACTCATGCGAACTACTTTCCAATTCAAAATGTTATATTTTTATGAAGATGTATTTAAGTTTGTATCTCTCTTTTTTTGCATATGTAATTTTTTTATGTTGTCGTAAACAACTTTCCTATGTTCGTTCGATTGATTTACGATTATAATAACGTAATATAGATGCCTCTTTTTTTGGAATTCCAACAAAAGTCAGAAAATATAGTCTTTATCGACTTACATATCTTTTTTCCATGACTAATATTAGAGAAATAAAAGACTTTTCTACATTATTTATACATTGACCGAAGCAAAGTGATAAGACATACAAATATAAAATACACACAACAAAAAGGCGCTAATTTTGCGCTAAGCAGCTATTTAAATAAGCAGCTAAAAAACAATAAACCATTTATATAAGCATTTTTGACGAGACAGTGTAAGCTTACAGTATTTAAGTTATTCACTGCAAATTTATGTTTGATTTCTTATATTACATTTGATGTCTCTCTTATTCTTCTATTTTCTAAAAGACACGAATATGTAAAAATTCTTGAGACTTATTCTGTTATGTATGCGGTAAAAAGTCAAAGAAGAAATATTTCTTCACGTATGAAAGAAGCTTATCAATTTCGCTCCGGTCGATCTGCAATGCAAAAAAAAGACTTATTTTTAAAATAGTATGCAAAACATGTTTACGTAAGTGCAGATATCTTAACGGCTCAATTTATGAAAATATAGCCGATGATTTTTTAGTACATAAAAGTATCATATAAAAATATAAGCTGCAATATGTCTGTCAAAATTCATCACTTACATTTTCATTTAGACATCTTTCCATCTAATTTAAAGGATGTTGCTAATGAATATGATAAATAATTTCACTTGGAAATATTGCAGTCTGCATGGAAAAAAAATATAGTTATAAGATAAAAATCATGCTTTCCGACTTTCATTGGAATTTAAAAAAAAAGAATATCACTATAATAATAAATCAAGCAGACGAGTATTTTAGAAAAGTTGTTTACGGCATACATAAAAAAATTAAATATGCATAAAACTAATATACATAGACCTCCATAAAAATATAATATTTTGAATTGGAAAGTGGTTTGCAGTCACTAAATACTAAAATTTGATTACAGGGTCCACATTTCCAATCTGCAATTCATATAAAGACACACATGTGTGAACACGTGCATGTACAGAAATTCGCGCGCGGGCAATTTTTTTATCTCTAGGCAAATTACCATTTTTACGTAAAAAAATTATATTTTGTTCAACAGTGTTATCGCTGCAAACATTATCTAATTTTCGTTTTTTGTCATTATTTTTATCTTGGTTTTCACACGCACAGATTCCGCCACTTGGACACCATGGTACGCCTGAAGACCGGCGGTACCGGAAGTCGCCGCGGTAGCAGTAACGGATGCAGCCCGGATCCGTCCCCGTCTGCTTCGCCCTCGCGAGGCAGATCGCCCAACGGCCGCGCGTAATCGCATTGCATCGACCTTTTCTTTCTTCGTGCAATTTTTCCGAGAGGTGTCCTCCAAGCGTATAACAATCGCAATGGACGACTCTCTGTGCTCCGAAACCCCGTCTGTGTGCTCCAAGAAAATAGACAGAAGGGAAATCCACTAGTTACGACTTTACATCGGGAACTGATACTGCCGACAATCTCGATATACAAGCCCACTTTAGACCACATATATAATTTGGGACAGAGAGAAATAATTCTTGATATTTATATATATATATATATATAACATGCCCAATATTTTCATGTGTCAAATTGTAAATATAATTATGGATAAGAGAAAAGAGAAATCTTATATTATATCTCGAATTATAATTACATATATTATATATATATTTAAACCTTGCAAAAATTATTTAGGTCTTTACATTAATATTATATGTTCTCGGTGTAAAAATAAAGTTATTGTAAAACAATTGAAGCTTTAAATCGTTAATTATAATTATTAAGTTTGTCACTTTACTTATATATATATATGTATATATATATATATATATATATACTATTTTCTATAGGAATTAATACGTTTCAATCTTATTAGCAATTGAATTTTGATTGTCTATGGATGTCTTTTGTATTATGAGATTTATAGAATAATATACGTATATAGAATTTCGTCTCAGATTCTGTCGCGAATTACAGATTGTCTAAAATGGGCTTGAACAAACTTTAGAGAAAAAACTTTGTGTTAAATTGCTCATCAAGAGATAGAATCGATGAGATGTCGCCGAAATTGCCCCGTGGTATGTTTCACTCAATAAGAAAGTAAATACGTTTCAGTCTCAACTATGCGTCGTTTTTTTTAACATTCCCGAACCATGAAAACTAAAAAGAAGGAGGATATAAAACTTGAAAAATATACGAAAAATCTTAAAATTTCTCGAATGCTTTATGACTAAATTTCTAATTCTCATAAAAAAAAAGAAAATCCTTTTAATTAACAAAAAATTCAAAATTTAAATAAAATATTAAAATCTTAAAATATATATATATCATACATTATTTGAGATCTTTATATGTATAAAATTATTAAAAGTTATTTCAACTAGTGAAAAAAAATTAGAAAACATAGTTTGAAGACATAGTTTCAAAATATTGCAAGAATGAGTCACAAGTTAAGAGTCATAAGTATAAAATTATGTATATGCTGTGTGCAAGATAAGCACGTACCCAGACAACAAAAAGTGTCTAAAATCGAATCATAAGAAGGTTTTTTGCGTTTAAAAAATGACTTAAAGACGTCTTATGTCACAATTTTAGACTTTGTATTCTTTGGGTAAATATGTAGATATCTTTCGAAAAGTTAAAGCGCAATATATAATCTTTTCTGCGCTCTACTATTTAACTGTTTTATTTACCTGCGTACTACGTCTAATTTTAAAATTTTCATTTATGTACTAAACACGAAACCGATTCAGTAAACAATGTGATGTCCTTGCAGTTGAATTTGTTAATTTCGTTGAAATAACTACCTACTATAATACAAGCAACATACGCAAAAAGAATTGTCACCGATCAGAATGAATTTTAATTACTTCTCACGCGTTCATGAGCACCGAAGCTCTACCGGGATTTCAATTCGGAAAACGGTGGCTGCGAGTAGATCATGCGTGAAGGTGGCGATGAGAAAACGATCGACATGTGTGTATGTGTGTGTGTATGTGTTACGAAGATTGAGCGGTGACCTGTCACCGCTTCCACGGGGTGTGTTGTAAATGTAGGTGAAGAGTAAATGTCTATTTATAACGATGGAGAGACGATGAGGATAAGGGACCAGCGGGGGAGAATTTACCCCCGTGCGCAGAACATGGTACACTGTATGGGACATTTATTCAAACGGCGACCCCGCTACAGCGTCATTGATGCTGGTCTGCAGCACTAACTTCCGAATTTTCATGTTGCAAACGTCGATTAAAGAAACGAATTTGAGAAAAGAGTCGATCTTACGATTTAGTAAAAACACTATGGTTATTGCCAAAAATCGTTTGTATAGCGATGCTCTTAATCGGTAAAAAAAATTACGTTCATTTCGGTACTGACACGTTAAATGTGCAAAGAAGCTACTTTTGTTTGTGCTACGACTATAATAAATCAGTAATAGCGAAAAAATGAATGAGAAAAAAATTATCGATTTTTATCGTATAATACTAAAATTATTTAGAAGAATCCGTTCAAGAAGCGGCTTCCGTAACAATGCGCAAAGTTTATAATATATTACTGTGTACAAAAAAAATTAAATATTTTGCAAAAGAAATTATTAATTAGATACCCACTAAATTTTTTAGAATGGAATCTCGTTCTAAAGAGAAAATTGTGCCAGTCTTTTCAATATTTAAGAATGAGATTTCATTCTTCAGAGTGAGATTCATTTTAAAAGTTTTAGAGAATACAGTATGTTACAATATTAGTCATTTTTTCTAACGTATAAAAACAGATAATTAATATTTATATTAAATTTATTTATTATCAATTTTAGGATATATTCGCGTTGAATAGATCCGTGTAAATTTATTCAGATCCAATTACCGAGAAATCACACCACGATGATTTTAGAATTTAAAAGATGCGTCACAGGACCGTAACGGTCAGAGAATTCCAAGGGGTATTCCCTCTCCCTCGTGATCGGTCTTGTATTTGTTAGGAAAATAAATTTCATTACGCTTTCTCTCCAGTTTCCTGTCTCTCTCTCTCCACCTTAATTTTATCTGCGTGATAGCAGGGGCGTACGGAGCCGAGGCGCGCATAAAACTGACCGGCGCTTCGGCAGATGCTACTAGTCTCTCGTCTGACGTGGCTCGCGGCAAATGTTCGATACGTACGAGGGAAAATCGCGCGGCGCTCGAGTTACGAGAATACGCGAGAAGAGGTACGCGCGATCGAGGGGGCCGACTTTCCGCCAAAGTGGAGCTTTTCGAGCGGTAGCGGAAACGAAACGTGAGTGGAACCGATGGGCCACACCGTCGAAACTCATCAACGTCGCCGTTCGCCGCCACTCGTTCGCTTCAGAGTTGCACCCCTTTCAAAGTCGCGTTTTAAAAATCTGCATTCGCTTACGTAAGAGGATTTGGCGTAAACAGTCGATTTTCCGTTAAAGAGTAGTCACTTTTTCGAGTGGTAGCAGAAAAGAAATGTGAGCGTACCGGCACGCTTCGTCCAAGTTCTTCTAAAGCTTCGTTCGCCATTTGTTCCGCTTGGATTTTTTAAAAGTTCCGTTACAAAATCTACATTTCTTGTTACACTTTATTAAAAAAGAAAAGAAAGTTTCATTTACTGGGAAAAAAGAAAGAAATAAAAAATATAACCGATTAAAAATTACAATTACTGACTTTACGTTCAAGAGTTAAAAAATATGACTTGTTTGTTGAACGAAATTCAAGTTTTCGTCAAACAGAAATTTGAGCCGAATATACGTGATTTTATTGTTTGTCCAAACTTACGTCTCCGTAATATTTATCATGTGGTACCTCGTGTGTAATTAATTCAGTACACGAGCATCCCACGACGTTACTTTCATAATACTTTTGCGGATTATTATTAGACGCGTTCATCGATATCACATTTCCTTTTGCTCGAAAGAATTAATAACGCCGCGAAGAGTCCTCGCAAAAGCGCGGAAAACTTGATCCTTTTCTAAAGCAAATATAGGAGGATAACAGCGAGAAGAGAGGCGCATCGGCCGCGCCGTGCCGATAGGGACGTTTAAAAAAAAGAAAGTCACGAACGCATGTGCGACGTGCAGGTACGTCGCGTTCGTGCCTAATCAGGCGGGTGTTTCACGCTCTGACGCTTCTACGCGAAAATCGCTGCATTCCAGCCCGGGGTACTCTGGCACCATGAACATCGATGAATTTCGCGTGCGCGGCAAGGAGATGATCGAGTACATATGCGAGTACATCCGCACGCTGGAGGGTAAAAGGGTGACGGCGAACGTCGATCCCGGTTACCTGAGACCTAAGCTGCCGAAGGAGGCACCCGTTAAGCCGGAATCATGGGACGCCATCATGATGGACGTCGATGGCAAAATAATGCCCGGAGTGAGTTTGCGGTTGTAACGGATTGCCGCGATTATCGATCCCTCTTCTCCCCCCCCCCTCTCTCTCTCTCTCTCTTGCCATTGATTTCAACCCCCTTTTCCGATATAAATAATGTTCCTGCACGTAAAAGAGAGAAAAAAAGAATAGATAAAAACCGCTTCTTCTCTCTCTCCCCCTCTTTTTCTCAGAGATTTACAAAACTAACAACGTGACATTTGGTAGATTAATCGCGTTTTTTCAGTTTTTTTACCGATTAGCAAGTTTTTTTTTCCAGATCCACTCTTTGCGAGAACTTGAGGAAAAGTTAAGGTCGGCCAGTGATGTAAAATGTTTGTGATGCAACGTGTATTATGTAAACTTTGTAAAAGAACGGACAATAGAATTCACAGTCAATAGAAATATTTTTACGGCAGACAACAAAAAGTCCAAAATCGAGATATAAAACGTCTTTAAAAAAATGTCTTTTAAGATGTCTTATTTTCAAACATGCGTGTTGTCTGGATTAGTAAATTTAATGGTACCATTCATAAAATACTTTCTATTCGTGGCATTTGATATATATAGTATATATGTTTTTATTTCAAATCGAAATTTAACAATAGATAATATCCAATTAAAAAACAAAAAGATACAGATTTATGGAAGTTTCTAAACTATTATTAAAATTGTTAGTAAAGAATTCATTTTATACTCAAAGATATTAGAATTAATATACTCTCTAAAATTTGTAAAATGAATCTCATTCTGAACAGTGAAATCTCACTCTTAAAGATTGAAAATTGAGCCACTTTTTTTCAAGACTAGCTCAATTTTCACTTTTTAGACTGAGATTCCCCTCCAAAGAATTTAGAGAGTAATAGAAAATTTAAGTAAAATTTAAGGCAAAAATTAAGACAATCTCGTAAATTAAGATTGCTCAATGTGATAGAAAACGTTTAAAAATAATTTTAATCGAGCACGATCGGTCGGCTGAACAATTGAAGGACGATGACAACGTCACAACATTTCGATCTCCGTTTCCGACAGAGATAACAACTTAGAGAACGTCGCGTCGCGACACACGCGACTTTTTCACAAGCGTATGCGAAGTTGGTTCTTAATCCAATGCAATGTTATCACGGTGACAATGAAAGTTTCTGTTGTCCACCGGCATTTCCGCCGTTCATTCTGTTGTCCCATTCCATTCCATTCCATTCTTCCCGTGGATAAATCAATTTCAGAACATAAAAGTAGGTTATTCGACTCGGGGGACAATGCTTTTTACAGATCACTCACTGGCAGCATCCACGATTCCACGCCTACTTCCCGTCCGGCAACTCGTTCCCCTCAATCCTGGGTGACCTGCTGTCGGATGCGATCGGCTGCATCGGTTTTTCGTGGGCGGCCAGCCCGGCTTGCACCGAGCTCGAGACCATCGTGTTGGACTGGTACGCCAAGGCGATCGGCCTGCCGACCGAGTTTCTGTCGGAGCAAAAAGTCGGCGGCGGTGTGATCCAGGGTTCAGCCTCCGAGTGCATCCTGGTGACGATGCTGGCGGCGCGAACGCAGGTCATCAAGAAGCTGAAGGAGCAGGAGAACACCCCCAATAAGGAGGACTCGGCGTTTCTACCGAGATTGGTGGCCTACTGTTCCACAGAGTCGCACTCGTGCGTGGAGAAGGCGGCGATGATAAGCCTGGTGAAACTCCGAGTGCTCGAGCCAGATGACAAGGCCGCATTACGTGGCAAACGGCTCGAATTAGCCATCAAGCAGGACGTGGAGAACGGTCTCGTGCCATTCTATGTGTCCGCCACTCTGGGTACCACTGGATCCTGCGCTTTCGACAATCTCGTGGAGATCGGGCCCGTGTGTCAGTTGTATCCAAATATCTGGCTACACGTGGACGGCGCTTACGCCGGTAACGCCTTCATCTGCCCGGAGATGAGGCCGTTCATGGACGGCATCGAACACGCCGATTCGTTCAACACGAATCCCAACAAGTGGTTGCTGGTGAACTTCGACTGCTCCTGTCTGTGGGTGCGCAATCGAGTGAAGCTCACATCAGCACTAGTCGTCGATCCACTCTATCTTCAACACGCTCGCTCGGGCGAGTCGATCGACTACCGTCACTGGGGTATCCCACTCAGCAGACGATTCCGAGCGTTGAAGCTCTGGTTCGTTATGAGATCGTACGGGATCAGCGGCTTGCAGAAGTACATTAGGAATCACATAAGGCTAGCCAAGAGATTCGAGGCGCACATGAAGAAAGACAAGCGCTTCGAAATCTTGAACGATGTGCGAGTCGGCCTGGTGTGCTTCCGGTTGAAGGAGAGCGACGAGATGAATCAGGAGTTGCTGGCCAACATTAACGCTTCCGGTCGATTGCACATGATACCAGCTCGTGTGATGGACAAGTATATCTTGCGTTTCTGCGTGACAAAGGAGGATGCGACCGAGGACGACATCGATTACGCCCTCAGCGTGATCGAGGAACATGCCACGGAGGTGATGCTGGCTCACTATGAGGGCACGGAGGACGAGTACAGAGCGAAGGGCCCGAAGAGTCCGGCCGCTCTCGACAAGAAACTCGTCCGGAAGTTTAGCTTCACCAGGAGCGTCACCAGAGAAGTTTACAAGAGATCCATCTCCAAATCTAGTCTACACGACGGCGCGACACCCATTATGGTCCTCGACGATAACTCGCAAGTCGACGCCATCGACGACGACCGTTTCTGTAATAGCAGGTAACCTGTTCCGGTTTCTAAACGAATTTGAAGCTCATATTTTTTGCAAAATACGTGATTTGTAATAAATTTTATTATTTTTATCTTCAATTTAAATATGATGATAAAAGGTAAAATAAAATTTCTTTTTTTTCATTCAACTCAGAAACTTTAAAAGCTCTGGGTCAGTTTTTTTGTTGTCGGCTTGATAATGATAATATGAATATTATAAATATAAGTAAACTTTTCAAGTAAAATTAACATATTGAGATTTATTTTTGGAGCCACAAAACTTTTTTTTTTTCATTTTAATTATTGATGAAATATTAATTTCAGATCGTGACGATGTCGATGACGGTCCCCAGCGCCGACTCGGGACGACGTAGATGATAATAAAAAGGGCCCTCGCTACACGGCCGTGTGATGCGAAACTCTGACGGCCCAATTTACCGTCGTCAATTTACCGATTCCCGAAGTCGCGTTTGTTGATAAGGACCGACTATCACCGATTACATTGCCACGTGAGTGTTTGGTCAAATTATTCGTTACCGATCAAGTTCGTTAAATACCACCAAAGACGATCGCTCGTTTATGGGCGATAGATCGGCCGTATATTATCTCGAACACGAGTGATTCTTCGTGGCAACAAATTGCGTCAATGGCACATGAGATATTGAGCCAAGTTTTTGCGATAAAGCGTGAGATTCTTAAGCACATTTTAGACAGTCTGTAATAAGTGACAGAATTTGGCTTAAACAATTTAATTACGAACGTACATATATAATGCAAAAAGAAATTCGAGTAGTATAAGCTTTTTTTATGACGATCGAGTTTTTATAAGAGGATGAAGATTTTTATTAAAATTATAGATAGAATTTTGCCGCACACAGAAATTCTGTTCCGAGCTACGGACGGTCTAAAGTGGGTTTTAGAGGCGGCTGCGCGTACAGTTAACGTAGTCGTTTGATCTATTTTGGTATATACATATATATATATATATATATGTCTGTATAAGCGATAGAGAGAGATGAATCGATGTACATATGTAATACGTGATAATGACTGCCGATGCACGCACGGACTCTAATAGTTTTATATAAAACGCTAGTGAATAATTAAAGTGTATCGATCTCAATAGATTTACAAGTGAATTAATAGCAAACGATTATACTGATCCCAGTGTATACCAGATATATCAGAATTCTATTTTTTTTTTTCATTAACTATAATCGAAACTGCAAAGAAAGATGCGTCAATGTTGATACATCAGGGAGGCGTCGAGTGATTTTTCGGTGCGATTGATCTGTAGATCAAGCGGTAAGTCACTCGACGAACCATTTGAATGGATCATACATCAACATTACGTTACATTTAGAAGGTACTTAAGTTTAGATACGCGAGACAAAATTTCGATTTCAATTAATAGAGAATTAATTAATTAATGAAAACATATATTGTTTAATGATAGTGTCGTTATTATGATTAAAAATTAATACGTCATGAAAAATAATGTCTGATGATTCATAAAAAAATGTCCAAAATTATAAAAAAAATTATAATAACTGAAAAGATATATCTTTTGAGACACTATATAATAAAGTAAAATTGTATTAGAATTTCAGACACGTGGGTATAGTGGATGTTATTCATTAATTCGTATAATTGATCGGAGTACATCGTCGCATCGACCAATAAAAATAGATTTTAATTTAGTTATAGATAATCCTTAAGATAAGAAAATCATGAAATATTACTTGGGAAAATAAACATATTTGCAAACAGAAAGATTTACAGATTTAGATCGATAAATTTATAGGTCGATGCTTAATACAAATATATCGATGTATATGTACGTTTGTCTTTGATGACTTGCTCCGATTTATAAAAATTAATTTCGATACGCGCGCGCGTACAAAGGTAATACAGAGAATTACCCAATTACATTATAGAATTTTACGAACATAGTAAGTAGAATGAAGTATTTATTTCATATGTACAGATGTTAAAATAAAATTAGAGTTCTTAAAAAATAACTGAATTTTTTTCATCCCCAAACTCTACTTAATTTTAGCTATAGATATTCATTTTTTAAATAAAATTCTGTCTCAATAACTAAATTAATCATATTTGTAGTTAGAGAACTAACTTTTAAGTCTATAAAATTATAAACAAAATTAGATTTTAAATTATGTAACACAAATTTTAAGTTAAATAGATTTCGTTTTACTATACTTACAAATTTATATGTTAAAGTAATAAATTTGTAATTCCTAAATGTAAGAATAAAATATTATTTAACTCGATTTTCTATTTTATTACATGATGCATTTTCCTTCTTTCTCTCTTTCTCTTTCTGAATAAGTAAAAACAACCTAAGGGAAATTCATACATAAAACATATTTATCATGTATAAATTTATTTATATAAATGAAAGATATAGTAATATATTACATAATAATGTATGCAAGATTGTTGAACAATTAGTATAAAAAATTAAGATCAGTAAAAAATCTTATTTTTACATTTATAACCTTAAATATATATAACTGCAATTTGTTTATAAAACTATTACTTTTATTGTATGTTGTTGAAAAAAATAAATATAATTATATAGTTAGTTCACATATAATTATAACTGTCAATTCATATGTAGATCTAAATAATACTGTCACTACATCTGTCCACACTGAGATATCGTCACAGGAATCTTTGGTTTATTATTCGGTCCAGTAGGAACATTTTCTACCTTCCTCATGACAAGGAGACCATCAATAACTCTACCAAAGACAACGTGCTTGCCATCCAAGAAATTACACTTGGCACACGTAATGAAGAACTGACAGCCATTGGTGTCCTTGCCGCTGTTTGCCATAGACAACAAACCAGGCGAGTCGTGTTTCAATGTGAAGTTTTCATCAGGGAATGTTCCACCGCTGTAAATGCTCAACACTCCGGTACCATCGCCATTGACAAAGTCACCGCCTTGTATCATAAAGTCCTTGATTACTCTGTGGAAGATGGCACCTTTAAAACCCAACGGAACGCCATCCTTTCTGTACTCCCCAGTGCAAAACTGTCGGAAGTTCTCCGACGTTTTTGGGCAGACATCCTCGAATAGCTCGAAGATCATGCGACCTATCTCCGTGGTTCCCACCGATACGTCGAAGAACACGACTGGATTATTGGGGTTTCGCAGCTGAGCCTGAATCTGGTTCCAAGTAGGCATGGTTACTCACGATGCTCTTATCTCTAATTTACTGCAAACACTTGTAGTAGAATCCTTGAAAAGCTTTGAAACTTGGTCGAATGATTAAGAGAAAAATGTCTTTCCTATCTGTGGAGGATCGACGCAAGTATAACCTCAAATGCTGTTATAGGTTAGGTTTCCTCCGGAATGATTTTGCGGCGCACAATTCGCACAAAACGGCTAAAACTGGTGTCCTGAAGCAACGCCAAGAATGAAAGACGAGCTTCGAGCTACGATTCACGATACTATAAAAGTATCTCAACGTAAATACACCTTTCCGCGATCTGATAATCACCGTGATACCGCAAGATCGGCGGCACGGTACGACAAGAGGAGATTAGCGTTCTGCGATACGTTAATTTCCTGGATAATTAGAGAAAAGTCATTCGCTGCGAGACACACGTCTTATATTATTGCGGGATGATTAATAATATGAATGTAAACATCACAAACGAACACCAGACGCGTGGTAAACATGCGTCGCAGTGGTGCTCATTTCGATCGACTTACCTTACTCGGCGATGAATCTCAGCGACAGAGAGAGATTTCAGCGATAAAACTCAAGTGACGCATTTCTCTCTTCTTTGAAATATCCTCGCAATAACTCGAAATGGCAATCGCCGAGAAACTTTGAATTAAGAAGCAACGTGACCGGCGTCCGTAAAAAACTACTCGCGCTAATTACGCATTGGTCGCGTTCAGCAGACTCAACTATTACGGAGCGGAGTGTATTCTTTTAGAATATAGGAGAATACACCAATAACAGCGAGCGCTCACGGATCCGCTCCGCAACAGTGAGTCTGCTGAACGCGACCGTTGTTGTGTACTGCCGGTAATGGCAAAGTCACGTGACCGTACGCGCGAATTTCATTCTCCACGTGTCGCGCGATATTTAGCCTAAATGGTTGCGTTCAGCAGAGAAAGCAGCTTTGTAACTGTTGTAAAATTCTTGGATATGATTGATTTATATATTTAGATCCAATGAGGAACTACGGGCAAGACCAACCATATTGAAGAATTTTACAACAGTTGCAAAGCTGCTTTCTCGGCTGAACGCAGCCAATGCCTAATTTAAGCCGGTATTCATAGTCTGTTTTTACTTTAAAATTTAATTTTCAATCTTTAAAAATAAGATCTCACTCCTAAAGGCCGTAGCACAGACTTTTGTATAACGCATAACGCATAGTGCATAAGCGAATCAACTAATCGGAATCTTCCCTTTCCTTCCATTCCATGGAAAAGAAGAATTTCAATTGGTTGATTCCTTTATGCACTATGCATTATGCGTTATGCAAAAATCTGTGCTAGAGTGAGATTCACTCTAATGGTACGTAAAGAAAGAGAGAGGTTGTGTACATATATAAACTTCACTCTTTCTCTCTTTCGCGTCGCGTCGTGACGCGATGGACGACGCGACGCGTGACGCGCTCAGTGGAAACGTACCATAAAAGTTTATTATTCTGTTTCTTCGTTTTTATTTTTGTTCGAAATAAAAGTTAACAAACTTGAAAAGACACGTGACAAGACACATGATTGTCGATAAAACGGTCGCAAAAAAGGAAAAAGGCAAGAGATTAAAAGCAAGAAACGGAAAACTAAGAACACATTTCTTTTAGTCCGTATTTTCTATAGAGTTTACTTTCTGCATCATACTTTTCTTTATCAATTGTTGATACTGATTTCAACAATTGCACGATACATATATACAGAAATCGACAATCATCTGTTAAATATGTAGGTAAAATAATTTTCATCATGATAAAAATTATGATAAGTTTTACTATGATTTTTATTTAATTTTGTATCTTACAGTATCACTTATCAGAGAGTGCCTTTTAAATTAATTTTACTTGGTCATTATTTTACCTAATAACTTTTTTACTAATTTCATTTATTATAAAATTTATATGAACATATAACATGAACAGAAAAATATATAAAGTTACAATAAATCAAATTAGTTTTTTATTTTGTTCTCGCGATACATGTTAGCATTTTCTTTCATGACAAGAGAAAGAGGAACGTCTTTATGGTATTTTTTTGCTTTTTATTCTTTTTTTTTATTTTTTTTCTTTCATTGAAAACATTTTAACACATATATTTAAATTTCAAATGTATCTGTATTCAAAAATAAATTGTAATATTTATGGAAAGTATAGAGAGACATAACTTTTTAGTTCATTAGTAATCATTGCTTTACGAACATATGAAAATGAGGATATAGAGAAAATAATTTAACTACTTTTAAAATAACATGCATTTTATAACCAGTTAGTTATTTAAAAATAATACAAAAAACATTTAGAGATAAAAGTAAACATTTAGTTTTAGAGTGTTGTCCAAAAATATAATCTATATGTCTATCTTCCATTTACAGAAAATATAAATGTCATATATGTCAATACAAATTTAAATTAAAGGCAAATGTATAAGTATAATTAGAATTTATTTGTCAATTTAATACAGATACAGTTGGATAGCAAAAAGGAACGAATCAAATTTTTCTTACAATCATCTAAGGCTATCTTAACATTTATAATTTTTTGTTCAGCTGGAATAAAAAGTGATTAATCTCTCTATTAAATTAACTGTTATATTGTAGAAACAGATTTTGCCTTTTTTTTGTACGTATACTTGCGTATAGTAAAATTTTTTCAGAATTTCCACATACATCATATGGAAAAATCCTTCTTCGGTCAAATTGAAACTGTGATATTCCGTAGATTATGAAATGCTGATCAAAAGTTTCCTTAGGCCAAAGCATAAAACAATGGACAGATTTTACTGTCGCATTATTCAAAAATTTTATTTAGAGTTTAATCGAACTGAGTATCTTTATCTGTTAAACCAGCTAAACTATTCGTTCTTTAATAACTGTATCTTAATGCTTTTATGCACAGAATAATAAGTTGAATCAATTGATGTACAGAAATTACATCATATTGCAAATTACATATTTCTTAAAAAAAAAAAAAAAAAACGTTTTTTCCTTACATTAATTAAATCTCACTATTCTGTGCAAAGAAGTATCAAAAGAAAATTATTAAAAAATGAATAGTTTAGCAGATAAAGATACTTTTAAATCTGTTCATTTTTTATGATTTGACCTAAGAAAACTTTTGATTAGTATCTCATAATTAACAAAATATCGCAGTATCATCCAATTTGATCCAAGCCACTTTTTCATACGATTTATGCGGGGTCCTTTATCCAGAAGTATCATGAGTTGAACAACTTTGTGGTATATATTCCAAAAAAATAAATAAAACATAATTCCAAAATTAAAAATATTGTAAGACACATTTAAATAAAAAAACAAAAAAGTATATACATATACACACACATATATATACATGTATATAATGTATGTATATGTGCCTATATATATATATACATGTATATAATGTATGTATATGTGCGTGTGTATGTATATATGTATATACAGGGCTGGCATGTATTTGAAATACTTTTATTTAAAACACACTATTTGCAATACACGCGTATTTTGTATTTTTTATGTCAGCGGAATAAAAGTATTACGTATTTTGTATTTAAAATTGAAAGATTGAAAGCTTTTTGTATCTTGTAATTCAAATAATAAGGTTGATTATCAATGCTAGTATTTTAAATACAAAATACAAAATATAATTATCTTACCAATACTGTTTTTCAAATAAAAGTATTTCAAATACATGTCCAGCCCTGTGTACATACAAACGAAGCCATATTACAGCATTTTTTTCGGGTTTTATAAATATGTTTTACCTGTATAATTAACTTAAAAAACTAAAATGTATATTGTAAATTAGATTTATGTACAATAACTGTGCAATTTATGTACATTAACTTCTTATTAGAATAATTTTGTTTTACTTACATACTTCTCTAGAAATTAAACTTGTTACTTGTTACAGGTGATAAATAAATCCTGTGAACCTTAAGTCGCTGGTAAGGGACATTCATCATGTATATACTCACACATACTTTCTATAGAGTCATTAATAGCATGTGAAATATCACAAGCAATATGCAAACAATAAAGTGGAAATGATAATTATATGTGTATCTTGATGTGTTCCTTCAATGTAGTTTTGCCTTCAAATCTTTCTTCGCAGATTTCGCAAATAAAATCGTCTCCATCATCGCTGTCGTGATGATACTGTATAATAACATGTGATGTTTCGTCCGGTATTAAAGAACTTTGCTCATTTTTAATACAGTTCTTTCTCTCTTTCAGAGTTTCAACGTCCATAGACATATCTGCGCCACTTATCTGTACGATTTGACTGGAATAATTCTCATGACCCTGCGGATTTGGTATCGCTAGAACGGGTAGCGATTCGTTCTGCTTCGATATTATATTTAGAGTGTTGTCCTGTTTAGACTCAATCAAATGTATCGTGGGCATATCATTCTGCCCGACTGTTTCATCGAATGTATCAGATTCTGCGGACATAATGTTCGTTGCGTCGTTTTGCTTGTCTATAGCAATATCGAGAGGATCTGTCTGATCCTGTTCTACTTGGAGTACCTGGATATTCTCATCTTCTTTGCCATCAACGATAAATCGTATATTGCTATGCTTGAGCTCGGCTATTTCTATATAGCCATCACTACGTTTTTCTGCGGCAACTACAACATACGCGTTGTTTTGCTTCTCGTTTATATCATGCATATCATCCGATTTATCAGCTGTATCCGTGATGGACAATAAGGCTTCGTTTTGCTCCGCTTTCTGCATAAAGTCCAAATTCTGCTCCGTTTGTGTGTTCACGTTACACGATGATGACTTTGACGACTTTTTCTTTACTGATTTCGACTTTGGAGAGGCGTCGCTATTAGTTTTCGCCTTTGCTTCAGCTATCATCTGATCCGAATGCTTGACGATGTGCGCGCAGAGTTCGTCGCGATCCTGATTCAGAGCACCGCAAAGCGGACACTGGTACGGAGGACTTCCTTCCGTTTCGTTTTTCCCCGCTGCGTGAACCCATCGAACATGTTCGCGCAGGACTACCTTCTGATTGAAAGCCCTCGAGCACAATGGACACACGTGCGGTCTCTCCCCTGTGTGAATTCGCTCGTGCTTCCTCAGAGTTCCACCGTCTCGAAACGCCT
Source organism: Trachymyrmex cornetzi (assembly GCF_001594075.2). NCBI lineage: Eukaryota > Metazoa > Arthropoda > Insecta > Hymenoptera > Formicidae > Trachymyrmex > Trachymyrmex cornetzi. Next base: position 683,009 of record NW_017295730.1, on the reverse strand, counting down.
TCCAGCAATATTTGCAGCCGTACGGTCGTTCACCAGTATGTGTACGATTGTGTATTAAGTACCCCTGACGAGACGAGAACGTTTTCGAACAGGTATCACATTGAAAATGGGCTGGACTTCCAGCGTGCGTTCTACCGTGTTCCCAAAGACCCTGTCGCGACACGAAGCTTTTTCCGCATTCCATGCAAGTAAATGGCGAATCTCCAGGATGTACCGACAATCTGTGCTCGTCCAGCTCGTTCTGCTTCTCAAACTGCGAGCCGCACACCTCGCACGAGTGAGTCTTCTTGCGATGAATCCACTGGTGGCGAAACATCTTCTGCTTGGTCGTGAATTTCTTTCCGCATTCCGAACAAGCGTGCTTACCCCATTTATTGTTAGACACACCTTGTTCGATGTTGTTTTGCATTATTTTCTTGGTGCAGGTGATTTGATGGGTCGTCAAGTGATTCTCGTCCTGAAATTGTTTGTCACAGTACTCGCATTCGATCGGCATATTCCAGTTGTTCTTCGAAGCATGAATCTTTTCGTGAGATGCCAAAGCGGTCGCACGGGAAAATTTCATTCCGCAATGCTTACATATGTACTGCTTGCTATTATTCATTTCGGCTTCTGCGTAATCTTGTTTATTCGCATTATCGCATCTGTAAAGTGTCTCGACTTTGACTATCCCATCGGGAGTGTTGAACGAATTTATCGTTATGTTATACTGTTGACTGTTATTTACGGAATCATTGATATTATTTTGCTCGGTATACTCGCTAAATTGCGTCATTTCACCATTGGGCATCACTGTAAACTCTTGCAGCGTATCCATCTTGGTATCCTGACTCGGCATTGTGGTAACTATCGATTGTCCGCTATTAAAATTGTATGACGAGACCGGCCATTGAACTTGACATACATCATAGTTTTGTACAGATTCGACAGATGAAGAGGATAATACCACCTGAGAAGTGTTCTGTGAATCAGGCGGATTTTCTGGCCATTTTCTGAATGTCTCCGCTGGCTGTGATATATTATTACTCTGAGACTGCATGATGGCTCGTCCCGCAACATACGTGTGTATCTTCATGTGATTGGACAAACTGGAAGGCCTCTGGAAGTCCGAGCCACAAATGGTACATTTGTGTGGTCGTTCAACGTGTTGCGTGTGTGCCTGTATCGTATGCGATTGCAAACTCTGCTTGGAACGAAACAAGTTACCACATGTTCTGCATGCATGAGGACGGTCCACTTGATGGCAAACCATATGATTATTCAAATCAATCTTTCTTTCAAATCTCTCTCCACAAGTGGTGCAAGATAGCTTGGATGTTGACTGACATACAGTTTGATGTTCAACTATTTCTTCTTGGGTAAAGAGATGTTTACAGACCGGGCAACTGATCTTCTTGTCCTCAAAGCATGGATACATACCACCCAGTTGACGTAGAGCTTCCACAGCCATGGATTCGTCGTCGCCTGATGTATACTGCTGCTGTTCCTCCTGCTTGATGTACATCGGATATACTACCTGAGTATCGTCCTCCTCTTCCGACTGTTCCGCAAGGATCTCGACGGTACCTTGCGACTCTACGATGTCAGTACTAGCAGTATTACTGACCGTGACCTCTGTAAGGCCTTCCTGGAGAACACATTCGTCGACTTGCTCGCATATCTCCTCGTGAGATATCATGTTTTCCTCTATGGCATCATGTACTTCACCAAGGGGAAACGTCACGTAATGTTCTGTCTCGTGAGTCTCCATTCTGCTCACTATTTAAATTACATCAACATATATTAACAAAACGTATTGTAACGTGCACGACGATGCTCGAGGGAACCTAGTTTCACCTCAAGTTAGGTCTTCTAGGTTAAGTTGGGGTTTATCATACCTGGACGTCGCGTACTCGTGTTTATTGCTCTGTTAGACGCCAGTAACACGTCGCAACAATTATCGTGCACGATTTGCAGCCACTGAGTAATATATATTGCTTTTTTCGTTCTGTGGGAATACGGGAACTGACATCAACCGACATCGACCTGAAAAGAAAGAAAGATATACAGTTTTACATACGATTTATGAGAGCGTATTTGCAGTGATTTGAAGATGCGTACGACAGAAATTCCCGAAAGAATGAATCAAGTCATTTTGATGATTCAATTAACACTGTCAGCTGTAATACTTGCGAGGTTATTCATGAAGTAGTGCCCCATATCGGGCACTGCCTGAAGTTGTGCGATAGTGAACGGTCCTTCGATAGAAGAACTCTCGATACTTTCAAATAATTAAATATCGTTATTATATCCTCGTTGAAATATCGATGCGTCTGATTTTTTGGATTAACTAGGGAAGACATACAATAAATAATAAGTGATAATTAAAAAGATTTTGAAAATAATTAATTTTCTTTTATATATTATATATTTACAAATTATATTTCTTGCTGCTGTTTAAATGAAAATTACTTGCTACGAAGAAATATATATATAGAAAAAAGGGCAATAAAAAAAGTAAATCTGAGATATTTCCTTAGCTCTGCATTTTATTTTACACTTCTATCTTCAAAGTGAGATGGATGGATACATATAGGAGATCTCAGAAGAAGGAAAACTGATATAAAGTGTAAAAAGTGCAAATAAAAGGATTAGGTCTCTTATCGCAAAGCGGCAAACTTCGTTGTATTTATCTGATGACATAAGTTTCAAAGGTTATATTTCTGACTGACATAAGCAATATTACTGTGCGATTGTAGTTGTAATAACTTTCTTAAGTAATGGCAACCTTTGATCAAGAAATAATTACACTCATAGATAATAATTGATAAGCAGTTTAATAATTAAATATATTACCGTTAATTAATTCTATCAACATTCGATTGAAATTCGTGTTATCATGAAAAACGAGAAGGAAGAAACATTAGCAGGATGGAAAATTATATGGTGGTTATTCAAATTATTCGGTTTTCCAATCACCATTCCTTGGTTGGTGTATCATTTTTATGATATTATGTTGCAAAAGCGGAAAAAAACAGCTTTTGTTAATAAGGTAATATCTTGTAAAGTTTTTAAAAAATTTTGTTATAAAAGTATAAAACGCGTATAAAACGTAAACAAAATATATTTACAAAATATATATTTGAATATTTCTGTAGATACATTTTTGTTATATTTGATTTAATTCAGGTTGTTATGATAACTGGCGCTAGTTCTGGCTTAGGAGAAGCTCTAGCTCACACATTCTATAGCTTAGGTTGCAGAATTATCTTGGTATCTCGTAGAAAAGAGGAATTAGAGAGAGTAAAGAACGATTTGATGAATACTCATCAAGTATGTAACATAATACACATTTCAATAGACAAATTTATTGGATATCAATTATTTTGCTTTCCTTTCAGACAGTTCCAACGTATCCACCTATTGTTTTATCATTAGATTTAACTGATATTAATAATTTGAAAAATGAAGTGTCAAAAACTATAATGATACATGGCAGAATTGACATTCTAATCAATAATGCTGGTATTTCATATAGAGGAGAAGTTATTGACACAAATATTGATGTAGATATAAAAGTCATGTTATCGAATTATTTCTCTCAGGTTGCATTAAGCAAAAGTAAGTATATTACTTAAGAGATTTATATAGACTATTGCATATAGGTTCATAATTCATTGATTTACAGTTGTTCTCCCATACATGATAGAGCAAAAATCTGGTCATATAATAGGTATAAGTAGTATACAAGGGAGAATCGCTATTCCATTTAGGCAAGTATTCAGTTATAAGTCAATTTCTTTTCTTTTTTGACAAATTGCTTAATTATTAATTTTTAGATCTGCATATGCTGCATCTAAGCATGCATTACAAGCTTGGTACGATACTGCAAGAGCAGAGCTATCTGATAAAAATATAAAATTCACAGTTGTCAATCCAGGGTATATTAAAACATCTCTTTCTCTTAATGCCTTGACAGGAAACGGGCAAATTTATGGAAGTAAGTAACTATGTTCTTAATAGAAATGTTAAATATCTTAATATATCCTCTCCATATGTAATTTTTTAATATGCATTATTTTATTATAGTAATGGATAAAACAACTGAAAGTGGTTTTCAACCAAAGTATGTAGCTGAATGTATTTTAAAATCTGTATTGAAACAAGAAAAGGAAGTTACTGTTGCATCGTTTTCTCCAAAGTGTGCTATAGTACTTAGAACTCTGTGTCCTTCGCTTTATTTCTGGATTATGCAAAAGCGTGCGAGAAAATTAGTACGAGACAAATAATATTATTTTAATTAGATATCACAAATACGGATTTTTTTACGGACAACGTGATTGCATTTTATTTATCGTGGAGTTATGTGTATACATATGATTATTTTATACGTAAAATAAAAAAATATCAGATATCATGTAATTATATAATTTGACAGAGGTTACGGATAATTACATTATGTACATTTTATTACTATGAACTTTTAATTGGAACTGACGCTGAAAAGGTATAGAGTGTGCTATCCATCTCTTGATATATGGCTTATAAAATTAATAAATTCTAATATTTTAAATTTTACGTGATAAAGATCTCAATTATATACATTTATTTAATAATTATTTGTAAAATATTCGAATATTATAATGTAAAGACAAAGTACAGGATTATATGTAATTAATTGTATGATAAAAATATATAAATTGTTCACAAGAGTGATAGATAGCACATCTATTTATAGTACTATTCAATGTGTTATTAAAATTATTTTGTGAATTGTTAACACTTCATTTGATTTTCTCTATTTATTTAAGTGGTACAAACTTACTTAAAATATAACAATTTTAATAAGACTTGAAAAAATATGTCTACCATAATAAAATCTTAATTGTCATGACAGATTTAGCCATTTCAATATCCCATATATTGATCACAATTTTCATGTCTTCCTTAAGTTGTATTATATATCTATTCTTTAATATAATAAAATAGATTATGTAAAGAAACATCATAAAAATTTATATTATATTATAAAATATAATTAAATGTAATATTAAACGTAACATCGAGCGATTACATACATTAATCACTACGTAATATTTATGTAATCACTATGCAAACGGTTCTGGTATGTAGTTACATTGTACATATAAATATAGAATGCAACTACACACTCTTGAGGCATACTGAAAAAATTGTAACGTACTTCAAATAAAATTTGATTACATTTTTTGCTATAATGTAATTTTTTGTTAGTAATAGTAAGCTTGTTCTGTGCAATGGACTTTCTTTTCTAGTATTGTAATTTGTTAATTTAACATATTTAGAGAAACAAGTTTAATAGAAATCACCATATTCCTGCGCTTCATATAAAAACAGAATTCTTTAAAACGAAATCCAAATATATGGATTTCCAGATGTTGATCTTACAATTCTCGTTTCTTAAATTTTGTGCTATATTCATTACATAACGATATTTTAAAATAAAGTATATCTGTTATCATTCTAAGGTTGATTTGTAATTTCTACAGCAATGTTCAGAATTATGTACACTGTTCACCTTTTGAGCTCCTGTGTCGATGTACACACAAACGAGAGAATGTTTCATTCGTACGATCATAAATTTTATATCACGTGATGAGAGTTCGTATAATGTAATGTACAGAATTTTAATTTTTGTTATCGTTAAACATTTATAGGAATGTTTGCGATGTCAACTTTCATTTGACGGGATTAATGCAAATAAGTTTCGTACACGCACTTGTGATGAAAAAAGTACATATCTTATTCTATATTTATGAATAATAAAATAAAATCTAAACTTGAATTTTTATGGTCAATATATCTTTCTGATATCTAATTCAACATAGATTGTTTTGTTGGGTGAGAAAATCTAGGCATACCCTTTGACATCATACGTATTGTATTCTCTCTCTACCTATTTTATTTACAGTCTAAAAATACATAATGCTAAATTCATATGTACTATTGTAAATTTAATCATTCTAAGAACACTTATGTCAATATTTCTTTTTCTTCATTATAGAGACTACATAGTCTTTCCAGTTTTGCAATAATTATTTTTGAAAATTTTGTCAAGATAAAGATCACAAAAAATAACGATCTCAAATTATATGCCAATGTAAAAGCTCGGATAAAATCTGGCTCTCTTTACTTGTATTTATGTGGTTTAGTCATCACATAAGCAGCATTCACCTGCGAGGTAGTATCAAAAAGTGTTATAAGTCAATTGTCAAAATGAGAGAATACTTTGTGTCCTAATATACCACAGCATGAGAATAAACGAGTTTGCACGTTTCCTTTCATTCAAGGAATTCTGTAGGCCTACTACTATGAAACTCGACATCATGTGGCCTACCTTATTATTTCATTCTGGCCTATAAGTCAAAACCAATGCCAGTAATAATTTTTTTCACTTGAACGCCTGATATACTCTCCAGGCAGTAATACCGAAGGCTGCCAATGCAATAGTTGTATGAAGAATTCGTCTCCTCTTATCATCTTTCCTTACAAGAAACGTCGGAGATGACGGACCTAGAACAGCTAATAGCTCAACGTGCGGTAATTTGCTGGTATCAGTCTCTACTTGGTACTGGCAGCAGGGATCAAATTGCCAAGAGACTGTATATAATCCGCAGGTTATAACTGATGTAAAACCTAATGGACCACAGATGTACGGTCGATCGCCCCAAACTAATCCTGTAAGAGAGATATTATAAAATATATTATTAATCAGCAATGTATGTAATTTTAAGCCACAATGAGTTAACATATAATTGTAACACATACATATGATATTGTAACACTCGCATAATTTATTAAGAATAATATAGCAATACAGATGTCCAAAATTTATAATTTTAGGCTTGATGTATACAATACTTGTAGCTTTCTTTGTTCTTAATGGAGATAGGAAAAGGAAAACAAGTGATGCTGATACATCAAACCTAGACTTAAAAATCCTGGACATTTCCCTGTAATAATAATTGTTATAATGTGCATGAGAGGACTTTTTATATAAATTAGACAAACCTGTGACGATCGCAGCAAGACCCGATAATGCGGCAGTCTTGTGAAGACAATTTCCTACCGCTATCCATCTGGAGGTTTCATCACCTAATTTCGACGGCTCGATAACGATTAAACTGCATTCTGATTCTAGCGCTCGCTCTAACTCGTATTCGAATGTTTCGTGGGCATTTTCACTATCGTATACTTCTCTGATAATGGCAACATTAGAGGATTCATCCCTACAAGAAAAAGAAACAAATGTATAAGGTAATACTAGATAGCATGGAACATTCCAAGAATGTCGCAGCAACGTTGTTAATGTTACTGCAACATTGACCGTATTCAGCAGAAAAAAGCAACTTAGCAACTTTTGTAAGACTTTTTAATACAATTAATATTTATAAATTTAGATTCTGTGATAAACTAAGGAGAAGACCAATTATATTAAAGAATTTTATAACAATCGCAAAGCTGCTTTTACTGCTGAACGCATTTATTGCTTTAACGTTCCATCCCAAACAGAACAATAAGTTACAATAACATCAAAATGACATCGGAAATAATTGAAAAATGATTTTTAATGATCATTTTGGAGTCATTTTAACATTATTTTCCTATCATAATGAGTTGTTGTTCTGCGTGAGATGCTATTTAAAAATTTTCTAAGCTAATGTTGTATTTCGCAACATAATTGCATTTGCAATATTTATGTAATTCACTTCAGCGTGCCAGGGTCACTTCTACCAGTGCAAAATCTTTTGAAAAAAAAATAAAATAAAGAAATTGTTCTCATACAAGGGATTAAGTTTTTGTAATTTATTTATAATCTCATGTATGCTACATGTAATTGCGATTTATGCATCATAAAGTGCTCTGTAAACAACATTAAATCCTGGCCTCTTTGAGATTTCTTCCTTTCATGTGTTATGTAAGACACAGATTACAGTTTACAGTCAATCGACGTAAGATTTGTTTTGATGGCGTACTAAGTTTTCCTGGCGAGATTAATTATAAGATCAAAGTCGTGTATTTTTTGCGGTCTCGCGATTAGACGCTATTAATTATCACAATAACGAGATAAGACGTGTATACATATACATATAAATATATATATATATATATATATTAAAGATCGGAGAAAGAACGATAGTGAAAGTGACAGAAGCCAATGTGAGCCGCTTCAACGAAGTGCGTCGAAAAATCGAAGTAGCGACTAAAAATCTCCTCTGTGCCCTACAAAATCACGTCGAACGTTGTCTCGAAATCAAGAATAACGTTCTTCGAAGTCACACGAGGCCTGGAAATTTATTAAAAATTAACTCGCCGCCCGCTGCTGCGGTAACTTTGAGGTTAATTCCGTCGCAATGGCGACGGGGAATCGCGTCGCCGAGACGTCGATCCGGCGACGTATCTCTCGTACGGGTGGCGTTGAGACGTCGCGGACGACGGCGGAGAATAATCCCGTCTACGAACCTGTCACCAGCTTCATCTACCATCTTCACCGTCGATCCCGCAGATACTGAAACGGCGGTCTGCATCGGACCGGAAGAAAAAGCATGACTCGTCGAACCGGACGCAAAAATCAGCTGATGGGTGCGCGCGAGTCACTCACGCGACTCCGGCGGTTCCGGCGATTTTAAATTTTCTGTTGGATACAGCGGTGGCGGTTTGAACGTTTCGCGTCCTTCGTTTCCGGTTTCAAACGGGCCCCGAAAAAGCAAGCGCGCGAATTATTTTTCCAATCGTAATATCTAACGTTAAACTTGTCGTACCGCGGAGGCCTTGAACGAGCGACAAAATCAATTTCTATCGAAATGTAATATCTGTAAGATAATTACTTTGGTAGCGGACAGATGTTAATTAATTGTAGTATTTGATATTAATCGTGCGATTAGAAATGTAGGTAGAAGAATCGATTGTTCTTCCATTTGAATGATTGCATATTTCGATTATCGAATGGATATCAAAGTTAAATTTTCCAAATTAAATCTTAGAATAAGTCAATTAAAATATTTGTACAATTATTTGTATGTTTCCGTGCAAAACAAAGTTTATATTACAATTTCAGAAGGAACATGGGAAATATTAATTTAAATAATGTAACCGCATTTAATTCTATAAATAATTTTAAGCACGCGTATGATTATTATCGATTCAAATTTTATTATTAAATCAATTTAAACTGTTTAATTCAATTTTTAAATTTAAATTGTGTGTTACTATTAGTTTTTCAAACATTTATTGATCGGGGTTGCGCTACCTTTAGGTGCGATACTGTTTCTTTATGCCATATTTGAATATTTCAACACACAAACAGAGTGAACGGTACAAATTACGCTCCGTTTTTTAAACATCGGTTTTTGAAGATTCACGAGAATTATTTCAACAAAGAAGCGTATAAGTCTATTTCCCTACGTTTCTTCTCATTTTTAGTATTGAATATAGATATTTACGAAAAAGTGAGAAACGGGATAGAAACAAAGAGTGCGGAAGGTACAAATGAAATGAGCTAACCTTACGATAAGTACATGACTAATCCATTTGTTTCGTTCGTACTTCTTACGCATTCTGCGTTTCAAGTATGAGACAAAATGCACGTATCTACGTGAAGGAATTAGGAGGAAAAAGGGATGGCGTTGTAGAAAATATTCAAAAAGTTAAGAAACGAGTGGCTATAATTTATCCCATGCTCATTCAGGGTCGCTGCAAAACTGGAACTCATGAAATTGTCAACTGGAAATTGAAAACGATTAGGGAAATCAGGAAAAAGTGTCAGGAAATTTTTGCAAAACTATCTAGAAAAATAAAATTCTGGACTTTAAAGAAGTTTAATATACGTACATTATATTAGAGAGAAACCTGAAATAGGACATGACGGCACAAAACCTGTAACCGAAAAATCCTGCCGCGCACTACTGTACAAAGTGGATGTAAACTACATAGTAAAGTCCACTTTTCTGAGGATATATACGTCCATTTTTCAAGATTGCAGATGATAAATCGATATTTGATTCGTATAATCGTACTACATTCACAAACTGTGGATCAGAAATATTCATCTCTGCAATCTTATATGCGCGGGATGTTTATTTCGCTTAAAAGTATTAACATTAAAGTTATATTACACCCATTTTTTACAAATGTGCTAATATTTATATTTTTAAATAATAAACTACCCCGCATGCACAATACGCGACAAACACGTCTCTATGACGTGCCAACTCGTCATACGTTACTTCACAACGACTTCTTGAAACGTAATAGACACGTCGGCTGTGTTCCAAATTTACTGCCAGCACTGAAAATGCTACAGTTTACGTTACATGCACTATAGATTTTCAGTACTGGCAGTCAATTTTGGAACACAGCCGTCGTTGACACGTGACTAACAGTCAAATTTTTGGTGATAGCAACGTTGCAGTGACGAATATTTGTGACTTTATGCAACATGTTGAGCATCTATTTGCGACCTAAGACTCGGTTTTTCATTATCGTTTTTCATTATCTGGTTGAGTTAACTTATGGTTAGACTTAACCTGATATTTTATCCAATAGGCTTTATCTATAATCATGTCATATATGAAGTCTTTGATGTCAAAATATTGAAAACCGTTAATGTAACAAATAGGGTTAGGATCCTCAACAAATTTTCTATCGATTAGTATTATTCAGTTTGAAAATAACGGAAAAAGAAAATATTATGCGTAGAGAAACTATACACAAAAATTATAATTATAAAAGAATAAAAAACAATTACTTACTTTTTAATTGTACACTGTCGTTTGTACATTCAATCCAACCTGACTCCTATATTTATCCGCGCTAAACACCGCCATACATTCTTCGAGAATCAATTTTGCCAACTATACATTATATTCTCTATGCACGTCTATGCGACGTGCAAAAAACGTTACATATTTTCTACAATTTTGCCACCAAAATAGCATGTCTATACACGTCGTTGCGATGTGCAAGAGACGTTACATATTTTCTGCGACTTTGCGACCAAAACAGCACGTTTCTGTTACGTATAGTGCAGGCAGGGTATATACATATGAAAGTTGTGTTTCAAGCATTTTATTTTTATTAAACACATTTTTATACTTTATTTACTTTATCTGTTATTACTTTATTATTATTATTTTATTTTCTTATTACAGTACTAAAATTGGAAAAGCATATAATGACAAAATTAATCTAAACTTTTTTTGTGTAAGTACTTGAAGTATTTAAAATGCAATTATAAGTTTCATTGCGACGTAAAAATTAAGTGTTTTGTAAATAAGGGAACAATATATTTTGTTAACAATAAAATAAATTAAAAGAAGAGTCGATGAGCCAAGCTGGTTAATTATATGTGCTTCTAATTATAAATTTTTATACACAAAAATTTAAATAATGTCAACCCGAAATATTTTGTTTATTTACAGAACAATATAACCATGCAATTTCTACATCGCAATGAAACTTTATCTATATATATATAATATCTAACTATATATATAATAAATCTTTTAGATTTCCGTAACTTTTGTTCCGCCATTTTGTTCAGCCATTTTAAATTCTTAAATTTTGAACAAGATCGAAATGAATGACCCGGAAAACCCCCTAAAACAAATTACTATAATCGAAAAATCTTTAAAATTTCCATAACATCTCCATCCGCCATATTGGTTTAGTCATTTTGAATTTCCAAATTTTGAACACGAATTCGAAACGAGCAACCCCAAAAACCTCATGATACCAAATTTCACCGAAATCGGAGAACCTTTAGAATTTCCGTAACATTTTCGTCCGCCATATTGGTTCAGCCATTTTGAATTTCGAAATTTTTATCACGATTTCGGAACGAGCGATCCCTAAAACCCCCGAATACGAAGCCACATCGAAATCGGAGTACTCAAACATCCCTTTGAAAAAAGGCTTCAAAAAAAAAACGTGACCTTCCAATTTTAATATAAGATATAGCAAAATCCTTCTTTTTTTGGTTGTTATTCCGATTGGTGCACGGTACATCCCTGGATTGATTGAAACCCTCCCTCCCCGAAAAAAATTTCACGATACGCCTATGCTATGAAAAAACCCATGGGAATTTGCAGCAGGGTTAAGAGTAATTTTTTTTCAGTATCTACTAAAACTGCAAATATTTATAATATTATATAATAATATAAATTTACTCGTCAATAACGGATAAAACCGCAAATGTGGGGCGCTGGTGGGGTCAAACTCGAATCCGTAGATCCCGAGTCGACCTTGTTGTGTAGCCACTCTCTCTCTCTCTCTCTGTGCCCCACGACTTGTACTACTTAACTATGACTAATAAACGACTCACAATCATGTAATAATATATATTATAACATGTATGTGACAAGTACAACATTTATGATAATTTTTTTTAGTATCTACTAAAACTACACATATTTATAATATTATAAATATGTGCAGTTTTACTGAAAAAAAAATTACCATAAATAAAACAACTAATCTGAAGGGCTACGAGCGAGAGATACAAACAAAGAAAGCATATTTTTAAAAATTATAAATATAAAATTAAAACAGACAAACATTTGTTGCAACATCCTCTTTAAACGATATAAAATTAAAATATATGTTTTCCCGACGGGAGTCAGACAACTAGTGAGTAATACGAATAATATATGGTACAGATAATTATTGTACGTTTATATATTATGTAGGCATTCTTGTGTTAATTATGTAGAAATTGGCATACTAAGACCCACGCTGAGTACATGCTCTTATTGTCCATTTTTTTTATTGTATTCTTTAATATTATGAGAGCCCGATTATATTTATAATTTATTAGTTTGCTATATATATGTACCAAAAAAAAAAAAAATCATTGTAGGATGATTTTGTACAGATATCATAGTTTACAAAAAAAAAATATTACAGGAGCCAGATACAAAAAAAGTGCAATTATTTGAGCATCTAAATATGTCATATTTTTAATGTGGACAAATAGAGTATTGTAAAGAAAAAATAGTTTTTGATTTTATTAAAGTACAAAAATGATTATTTTTAATGTAAACAGAAATATTAAAAAGGTGATTACAGAATATTAAATTTTTTTGTGGTATGCATACGCTGTATATCGGTGATCTATGGAGTTCGCATATCGGCTTCCAGCAGTCAATACAGCAAAAAAAATATAGACACAATAAAATAAGCCCACTCAATACAAAAATAATAAAATAACTAATTCCCTTACTTGTGAAAAAGACATCTTCCGACTATAAACATGGGTCTTAAGGGTTCTCACGCAACTTTGCGACCGTATTGAACGACAACACAGAGATTTCTTGTCGCCGTTGTTCCCCTATATTCCTTCCAATGGAAGGCTTCTATTACAAAGTTTTTTGGGGGGGGGGGGGGGGAGGGCATAGGACCATGTTCACAGGTATATGAAAAATAAAAATTATTAGAAATGGCATGGACACGAAAGACCCAATGTGTGCTGCGAAGGTTAATCACTATAGGTGCGTTACGAGTTATGCATGAAGCGCATGATGTATCGTTTTATCCTTCTTTATTAATTGATTAACAAAAAAGCAAACAATGCATCATGCGCTTTATGCGTATAATAACTCGGAACACACCTTGTTACAATGTTATACCTGCTAAAAACCTCCCCTATTTAACCTTCCGTCGCAATGAATGATACACGGAACGGCGATTTTTACAGGAAAACTAATGTTTCAATTTTATATAATGTTTCAGTTTTATAGTATAGTTTTAACAAAACATCTGCGTTTGGATGACGATTCTGATCGCAGCCATAGGAGTAACAGTGAGTTAAAATTCGTAACAACAACGCTCAATTAAATAAAATCATTCTGTTGCAGAGCGTCGTACGACGCACATCGGATGCAGTGTGAATCCAGCATATGAAGCATCCTTCAGTACGACGAATCTGCCTGGGCTATTCTTTACAGGCAGCCGTTGTATATGAAATACTACTTTAGAACATTAAGCCCAGTGAAAATGACTCACAATCAGTCAAAGTGATGTCAATAACTGTCATATTGATATCACTTTGTCACATTATGACATCAAAACCGTCGTTTGTCGTCATGGCGTCAAAGAAATAGTTCAATATGACGAAAAATTGACACCATGTAGAATGATGTCTTAAGTGAGGAAATAGAAGAATGTGAAAATTATTGTTTATACATGATAATTCTAGTATTATGCGAGAAATTCAATCAATATCACATTGATGTCAAAATGATAACATTATGATGAGACAATTTTGCCTGTTCCATTATTTTTTCAAAAAATGTCCGGCATTGCTTTGTAGCATGTGTTGGTATTATTTCTACATATTTCTACATATTTCAATATATTATATTATTATAATATATTTGATGTTATCTCTCTATAACAGATATATTTTTATTACTTTAATTTCAAGTATTTTTGTATTCACAAATATAAGTAATATTAATAACAATTCCTACGCAACATAATAATACAGTTATTTTATACTCCCTTTCAAATGTTATTTATTTTATTAGGTTCAAAAATCAAGTTAATCTTGAATATGAATACATGCAGAATTAATGCACGTTTCTATTAAAAATCTAGATTAATCTTAATTGTGGTTTAACGTATTTTATAGTACTTTTTATCTTTTCTTAATTCAACGAATTAAAAAAGTTAGAGTACTCTATACCAAAAAATAAAGTAAATCAATATTAGTAGAGAGAGATTAATCTTACATTTATTTCTGTACAGAGTTTCCCAGTAAATAAGCTGACGTTACTCGACATTTTGATATCATCTTAACGGCATTTTGACGTTTAGGACGGCATTTTGATGTTTAGAACATCATTTGGACGTCACTATAATAATAAATAACGGCTTAATTTTTTGCTGGGTAATTGTTAATATCAAGCAAACATCAAAATGGCAGTCAAGGTCACCATCATGGTATGGGGCGTTTTGCAGTCATATAATCGTCATTTTGCCATCATTTTAATTAATATTCTTTTTGGCATCATATTCCTAATCAATTTGATGTCACATTGACATCACTTTGACTAAGAAATTTTCACTGGAGATCCTCATACGAGCAACCGCGCTTTGACACAGAGCGCTGATTGATAAATTTTACTTTCACAACTGGCTTTTCACCAATTAGCGCTCTGTGTCAAAGCGCTGTGTCAAAGCGCTGGGGATAAATTTTACTCCCACAACCGGATTTTTACTAATAAGCGCTCTGTGTCAAAGCGCTGTGTCAAAGCGCTGGGGGTAAATTTTACTCACACAACCAGCTTTTCACAAATCAGCGCTCTGTGTCAAAGCGCTGTTGCTCGTATGAGGATTCGGGATAAGTATAGACAGATTATGGAATCCTCAAACTCTAGGTGTTAAGAGAAGCGGAGGATACTTCTCACAGGGTCAATATTCCTCGAGTCTCTTGTGAAGACGTTTGGGATACGTTTCGTCTGGGATACGTTTGTCGTACAATATTAAAGAAAATGTAAGTAACGCAGAGTGCGAGCATGGCGTAACAGGCAGCATGAGACTGCTATACCAGAGATCCTGGGTTCGATCTCAGGCAGAACCGAAAAATGTTTTCGAACGCTCGTAGCTCCTCTCGGAAGGCAATGGCAAACCACCGAGAGTATCCTTGCCAAGAGCACTTCTCTAATAAATCGTCGTTCAGAATCGACGTTAAACTGCAGGTCCCATATGACTGTGTACAATCAGCGTGCGCACCACAGACATATGAGAGAAGTCGCGAAGATCCATTATAGTGGATATGCATTAGGAGAAGAAGTAAGTAACGCGATTGAATTTATAAGAAATAAGGCATGGTTAGTATCGGTATATATCAATTTGGTAGGTTTTTTAATTATTTTAATGCGTGGGGTTTTACCACGAATGCGATATGAGGAATTAATATATTTATGTGTTGAAAGATTATTTTATCTTTTATTCTAAATTATATAGTTTTTATTTTAACATTTGAGTTTTTATTTGTATTTGTTGTTATTATTTGTTTTTAAGAGATAAGAATAAACAATAAATTATAAATTGAATATATTATGAAAAAATAAATAGAAAATTTATATTTCTTTAGTATGTGTGTGTTTTCAAAATATAGACTTAATTCAAGATTATTAATTACTTTTTTAGAATAGGAAAGTTACCGGGAGGAGATGGTGGTGGCGG
>NW_017295730.1:664978-666005 GCF_001594075.2 Trachymyrmex cornetzi | reverse complement strand
CCGCCATAAAAAAAATAAAAAATAAAAAAAAGAAGAATAGGAAAGCTTTAAATTTTAGGGAAGGCGGGGTTTATATTTTATTTGTTTAAAATTAAGTATTTAAAGTAGAAAGGAGAGAGATTAGAGATTAATTTTAAATTTTATTAAATTTTATTTAATAATTTATTATAATATTTTGTTATTATATAATATCAAAATATTTATAAATAAAAATGAAAATATTATATTATAAGGGAGACCGGGGTCAGTTAACTATAGGGGTAAGGAGAATAATTGAGTCTACGTTGTAGACAAATCGTGCGAGACACCCGTAACTCCGGATCTACAATAGGTGTTTTAAGCCTTAAGCCGTAAGAAATTGACCAATTACAGTCGAATCCGAGAAAAATAAGCGATTGTGATTCGCCCATTTCTTATGGTTTAAGGCTTAAAACCCTATTGTAGATCCGGACTAAACGTGACTCAACACCAGTGTTGCCAGCTCTACCGTTTTAGTGGTAGATTTACCGTTTTGGATCACCAACCTATTGCTTACTGTTTCAGCTAGGTTATCTACCGTCTTTTTTTATTTTATTTTGCTTGTATAATATCCTATGTTACTGCTTATTTTACTCAAAAATTAGTATCTTTGATTGACAAAGAATTTGTCAAAATTTTAGTGACAATGGTGAAGAGTTTTGGGTTTCAATACTGAAAAAAAAAAAATCATAATTAGGGTGACCATAAGCTGCATTCGCGAAGTAGGACATCCGTAGTGAAAAAGTAGTACAAAAGTAGTACACCACCAACCAATAACCAAAAAAAGAGCCGGACGAGAGATAAAATGGATAAGCATAGAATACATGAAATGGACAGGTATTTTATGTCTGAAACTTATATTATTTTTTATTGCTTTTAACCAGGGAATGGAAAGTTACTTTTTAAAAGTAACAAGTTACAGTTACTCGTTACCGAGTAGGAAAAGTAACAAGTTACCGTTACTAGTTACCGATTTTTAAAAGTAACTCGTTACAGTTACCGTTACTTG
>NW_017295730.1:660835-664431 GCF_001594075.2 Trachymyrmex cornetzi | reverse complement strand
CAAAGAAAAAAAGTAACGCAGTTACTAGTAAAGTTACCAAAAAAGTAACTTGTAACTGTAACTTCGTTACAAGTAACGAGTTACTTCCATTCCCTGCTTTTAACAATACGACTCTGCGTCAATACATAACTTTTTTAATATACACGACATTGCGCCAATTATATCCCAGCAAACGAGAACGGATTGGATTGGATAAATTCATATGAATCAAGTTTTCGAATCCGCGTAATTCGTGAAAAATTATTGAATTTTGTAGAGACTGAATACGCTGAATCCGTTTCTATACGTCTAGATAAGTATAATAATGTAAACTCTAGTAGATTTATATATAGATTCAGAAATGAAATGGTAGTCTGCGATCCCGGAAAGTGATTTATCGTCGGAAAGTATGCACCAAGATAATAATCACAGATATATGAATTTCTTCCCGAATGAGCCCTAGTACTATACCCAGAGTATACAACATTACGGATTCACGGCAACAGGGTATGACTCCCGGATATAACTTGCATTGTGGCCAGAGTCTAGAACTTTTCTGAAAATTACCTTGTCGCCGTGAATCCGCAATGTTATACACTCTGTATATTACACAGGAATTTTTGTTTAAGAGGTAAGGACTTATGTATGTTACCTCGATGCGTGCTTTTTAACGATATCACTTGCCGAGATTGCAACTAGCACTTGGTGAGTCTCTCATGTTAGACAATTCTTCAATACCGCGCGTTAAATTCAAAATTAGTTGATTGCGTTGAATATTAGGTAAGATACCAAAAGTAAATTACCAATACATAATTACGGATTCAACTGGATTGATCGTATGTTTCATTTCTATGCACATTGGATGAGATACAGAAAGTAAATAACCAATCCATAATTACTGATTCAAGCGAATTACGAATAGAAAAGAATTTAAAAAATTCAAAAACTTGATTCGACATCACTTCAATGAATAATTTTCAACATTTTTCAATAATTTCTCGTTTGCTGGGATATTTCATGTTTTAATGTTTAACACGTTTTCCATCTTTCTTTGAGGGTGCGTTCTGATATTCAATTGCCAGTGCTGAAACTATACAGTATACCGAGTATACGTTACGCACGCTATAGATTTTCAGCACTGGCAATGAATAACGGAACGCACCTTGAACATGTTAGTTCCTAGACTTCCTTATAGTAACTTTCACAATACACTTTGGCCGTGTTCCGATATGAACGTAATTGGTTATTACTTATAGATCCAACCAATAATATTCAATCGCTCGGCTACGGCATTGAAAAGAGAGAAGCTGAATACAGAAAGTGCATGTTCGTACTCAAGTCCCAAAAGTAGTACAAAAAAAGAGTACACATTGAAAACCCGCCCGGACGTCCCCGGACGCCCGAAAAAAGAGTACATGTCCGGGAAAAAGAGTACGGATGTTTACCCTAATCATAATACGCCAATGTTTGGAAAAGTTAACACATTTGCTATTCAATTACTTTCTCTCCCTCACTCCTCCACTAACGTCGGAAGATTATTTTCTCAAATTAATCTAATAAAAACCGATGTAAGAAATTCGATTTCATCTGTTACTCTTTCTGGACTCATACATACAAAAGAATATTTAAACGGTAAAAGTTGCTATACCTTGTCTATATCAGAAGAGTTATTTAAACTGCATTCTAATAATACGTATAAGAAAAATAAAGACTATGAAATGTTAACTGATTCTGAGACTAGTCAAATTAGTGAGATTGAAGATTAAAGAAAAAACAAAATAACGTTACAATTTTCCACTCAATAATGTTACTGTTATGCATAAGGCATATTACATGAATTACATTGTAGTTGCATTGTTGAGTGGAAAATTGTAACATTAGTGTTATGTTTTTTTTTGTGTTTTCTGAAAAACAATTTTATACAGATTAGAATATTTTTTCTGTTACTTTTTATAAAATATTAAATAATTTGTAATACTCATTATCAATGAGAAATTTATAAATAAAGATTATAAAGGAAAAAAAAAGTATGAGTACATTTTCTTTTTATTATAATTTTTACTTTATTTGCTACTGAGTTGTTTTCGGTATGTATTACTTATAACTACAGTCTACAATATTTTTTTCTATTTTCTAACAGTTTTACGAAATTTCTTGAAAAAAAGACTTTACAGCTTTAAATTTCAAATCTACTGCGTTTTTGGCGTACCATCTACTGTCAAATTTTTCAATCACCTGGCAACACTGCTCAACACGTGAACACGCAGCACGTGGCGACTGCCGCTCAGTTTGCTGTGAGATCTCGAAGCAGACGCATTCGCGTTAGAAGTTACGTCATAATTTAAAAAAATCGTACACGTAAGTAATATTTTTATTCTTATATGCTTTCACGAGGTCAACGATAGAAAATGATATAAACTTATAGAAAACAATAAAAATTGATAAAAATCAACTTTTTTTACCAGGGAACAGATCTCACTCTGTTCCATACATAGCTGTAATTTCACTCTCTTTGTAATTTTACTCAAAAAAATTTAGAGAGTATTCTTTTTTATTTTAAATGCATCTATAATACAATCATTTTTGTAGTTATGAATTTTATTAATAAAAATATGCAATAATAGTTAAATTACATATACAATGTGCAATAAAATTTACGCAACACCTGTTTCACCCTGCAAAAATAGGCAAACTTCAAGATAGAATAACTTCGTAAAAAATCGTCGTATCGAGATGTTTAAAAAAATATTTTACAGCTTGAAACCTCTCCTTTTCAGATCGCTATTTTAAAAACGGTTTCGTGGAGATTTTATGAGGTTACACAAACATAAATGGAGATACATCAGATCTCGAAATTTTTACGAAATTTACGGAGTTCCACGGAGAGGACAAAAAATTTTACACAAATGCGATGTACATCATTCGAAAGAGATGTACATCATGCGAATCTTTACCTTTAATTTGTTTTTTTAGAAAGCTCCGTACGATTTTTTTTCATCGAGTTATTCAATGTTGAAGCAAAAGTGACCCTTTTTCTTCAACGTTGAATAACTCTGCGAAAAAAAATCGTACGGAGCTTTCTAAGAGTTTTCATTATTTTTTTACAGCAACCGATACAGCTACACGTACTTTACCATCAACATCTACAGCATCCACACCAACATAACCTAAATCGCGATCAATGAATATAGAATCATTTGTTGTTAGAACATCAATTGCAAACAAAAAAAAGTTTGATTTACAGATAGCTAAATTTATTTACGTCACAAACTCGTCCTTCAGACATGTAGAACATCCAGAGTTCATAAAATTAATAAACTTGTTGCATTCTGGCTATAAACCGCCTTTAAGGCGATGCTAAAGCTCCCTGTTTTACCACATTCCTATTCGGTGAAAAATCTCTGTATTGGATGTACGGATTGCAAAAGTATTATTACTTAAATTATAGTACGCATCAACAGGACCTCAGCTGCACTGGATTTTATGAGAAAATCGAAAAAAAAATTAAAAATTCACTTACTTTTGGCTCGTACAGCTGTTACCTCAGATATGTATTTGCTTGATATAAGAGTTTTAGAGTCCATATCTTGAAAATAAGCGTGCAGCTGCGGTAACAT
>NW_017295730.1:653529-660687 GCF_001594075.2 Trachymyrmex cornetzi | reverse complement strand
AGCATCCCCTTAACCCTTTGGCCTACAACCACGAGTGAGACTCGTGGTAAGGAATTTGGTAAGTGAGACTCGTGGTAAGGAATCTGACTCGTACTTATTGTTTATGGACCAAATTCCTTACCACGAGTCTCACTCGTGGTTGTAGGCCAAAGGGTTAAGACAGCAAATTGCAAATGAATTGCTAAATAAAGTATTTAATTCAGAATTGGTTAAAATAAAAGACTGTTTAAATGAAAAGAATGTATGGCTCAAAATGGATGGAGCAATATTCACAATGATTCTATAGTGTGCATATCAGCGACAGATATTGTTGATGAGAATGTGCATTTATGTGATACTATTGATACCGAATATAATAGCCATACTGCAGAATACTTGTTAAATTTGGCAATAACTTCAATCAAAAGCTGTCAACGATATGGATGCAGGGTTAGAAGCTTTGTGACTGATAATGCAGCAAATATGCATAAAATGAGAGAAGAATTGGCAAGATCTGAAGAACTTGGTATGCCTGATATTATTACTTACGGATGCTCTGCACATATTTTAAATCTTCTTGCGCGCGACATTGAAATTTCAGGAATTAAAAGTAACATTAAAAAAATTATGAAATACTTTCGAAACACGCACTTTGCCGCTGCTAAATATAAACAAGCAGGTGGGAAAGCTTTAGTGATGCCACAAGATGTTCGATGGAATACCTTGGCCGATTGTCTGGAATCATATATTAATAACTGGCACATTTTAAGTAAAGTTTGTACTGATAATCGAGCAGCAATAATCTCGGATATTTCATACAAAATTCACGATATGGATTTAAAAATCAGTGCAACTAATTATTTGGAAAAATTAAAAGTAATTTCAGTCGCTTTAGATAAGGTTCAACGAGATTGCTGTACAATTAGTGAGGTTACAGAAATTTGGATCGAAATAATAAATCATTTTAAACAAAACAACTATTTGGAGTCTGACCTTAATTGTGTTCTGCAGCGTTTTAAAATGGCAATGACGCCTGCACATTATTTAGCAAACTTGCTAGATCATCGATTTAGAGGACTTCAGTTAAGCGAAAAACAATTAGATGAAGACATGGAATATGTCAGTTTATATCATCCTGTAGCCATGCCTGACGTTATATCCTACCGAGCAAAAACTTCTCCCTTCAAAAATTATCTTTTTTCTGAAGAAACCAAAAATGTTAAGCCAATAACATGGTGGCTTGTGCTAAAAAATAATATCAATGTTGTTACATTCGATTTGGTAACACAACTCCATACAGCAGTTGCTTCTTCTGCTGGCATAGAAAGACTATTCTCAGCTTTTGGGTTAGTGCACACAAAACTAAGAAACAGGTTAGGCACAGAAAAAGCTTCAAAATTAGTAACAATTTTGAAGGCATTAAACAAAAAAAGTAATCTAATTGTAATTGAACACGAATATTGACAATTAAGACTGAAACTTGAAACTGCATAATCCGATTCTTTTTTAAAAGTTTTTGTTTATAGTTATTAGTAGAAAAAAACTTAAAAAACTACTACTGAATGTAGTTTGTTTTAATATTTTATATTCCGTTAAAAGATTAACGAATTTTATTTTATTGACTATATGTTTATAGTTTATACTTTATATACATATAGTCTATATGTCGTAGTAGTATATGTACATATAATATATAAATAAATAAAAATATGTTTTTTGCAACATACAATTACTTTTTTTTGTTTATTTTTTACAATTTCTTTTCCAAATCACATGTTTTAATTGCGGTGTTTTAAACAGTTTTAAACAATAGTTTAAAAACGTTTAAAATAAAAGTGTTTTAAATATGTTTTAAACAAGCCGTTTTAAATGTTTTGTTTAAAACATAACAACCCTGCCCAGCACATATTTGTTCGTGGAATATTTTCCGATTCTCCACTATAGGAAGATTTGGATATTCGTAGAAGCTTCTTTTAAGAAGAGATAGAATATTCTTATGTTTTCAAAAATACACTATCCTAAATATTCTAATAATATTCCTCAAGATTATTCTCGTAGCATATATAGAATATGCATATTTTAAATATTGCAAGGAATATTAATTAGATACATGTGCATTCCCAGATAACACAAACACTTTCAATAAATATTCTATAAACATTCGTTGAGAATATTAAAATATTCTTACAATGTATTAAAAAATATTCTATAAACATACACAGAATGTCAAAATGAGACCAATTTAAATATTCCAGATAGGTCGGAATAAATATTCTTTTTCATATTCTAAGAATATTTAGAGAACGTATTTAGTTCAATATAAAGAATATTTACAAAATATTTTCTCTAAAACTAAGGAGTTTATTCTGTAATTTATCTCATTCTAAACAAACAACGTGATGTGAGAAATTGATAATAATGGATGCCTTCCAACAAAAGAGATACACGTACATGACACGATGTGACATGGCTAGCTGTGGATCGCATTACATTCTTGTTGTTTGTCAATGTTAAACAAGGATGAAATGATCACTGTGTTGTACTGAGTCGCTAATTGTTGGAAGACACCCAATATTTATCATTTTTATTAGTATATTCTTTTATTTTATTTTTCTTATTAATTTTCATCTGAACTTACCTTTGGTTTAATTACGTAAACTCACACGGCGTGTTCTTTTCAGTGGCACATATTGGCAGTGTTGTGTTATTATTTTGATGATGCGAATGGGCGCGAATGCCGCAAGGCGCGAATGGCCATGATCACATGGAGCACAAAAAGATCGAGATTGAATGGTTCATCGATATTGAAGGCCATCTACATCTTCAGTACATTTAAATATTCTATGAACATTTAGAAAACATTCAAACAACATGATCTTATTACTAATTTTAACATATTCTAGGCAGATTTACAGATTGTTTCTTATAAATAAGAATATTCTGTGAATACGTATAGATGATTCTTTTGAGAATATTCTTGTAAAGGTATATTTGAAGCTTCATAGAATATTCATGTAATATTGTGTTATTTGGGTTATCAATATTAATATGTTCGACACATTCAACATTGTTTGAAGCTGAATCAGAAGCATCAGTATTATCATTATTTAAACGTTGTAATACAGAATTTACTTCCTTTTTTACAGCTTGATAAAAATAACTGCTCATCTTGCGTTTTACTTTTGGTATTATTATCGAAAAAAATACCTGTAAACAAATTATGCAACATAACCTATATATGTGTATAATATATATTCTTTATCATTTTATTTACTTATAAACATACTTATACACAAATTATATGTATTGCTTCTTTATTATTATTACTTTGACAATTATATCAAATTTTTAATACCTTTCGTTATTTAATTAAGCAATCTGAATCTCTCATGATCCATGCATGACCATCCAGTGCCCGTTTTGCCGTTTGCGCTTGTTCGTGTTTCGATATCACGTCATTCAGTGGTAATTATTATTTTTCGAATATTCCAGTATACAAGGCTCTCGAATATTCGAAAAATCACGTTCGGTAAATATTTCATAAAACGTATACAATATTATCCAATTAAAAATATTCGAAGTTGAATTACAGAGAAGATTCATATTCTCTTATAATAATATTAGAATATTTATTTAAAATCATTCGCGTAGAAAGATTTATAGAGCAGTGCAAGAATATTATGTGCTGGCTGGGAATTTGTTTGTGAATTGGAAAGTGATATTAATCAGGCTAGTATCTCGGATGATAAGAAGTAAAATAAATATGAAATCAATTTTTTATGTTACGACTGTAACATTAAAATAAAATAAAATTGGTGCACATAGGCTCTTAGTTTATTTTCCAACGTTTCCCAGTAGAGTTTTTTTTGTCTATTTTATCAAGCACACATTAAACTTGAACAACAGACAAAAAAAACTTGCCACTTTTTGTCATTTTCGTAGATATTACTTTTTTTTTTGGTAGGTTAATGGTGTAATATATTGCCCGGAGCTTCATGGCTCATAATGGTTTAAAATAAAAAAAACAGCATAAACTCCAAAATGTAAATTGTTAAACAAATTATTTTATAATTAGTTAAAATTTGTTTTATAATAAGTTATAAAATCTAGTTTTAAGTTAAACTCTCAGTCTAAAGAAACACAACAAACCTAAATACAAGTTTTAATTATATTATTAAATCATATTAATTATAATATAGAGGAAAGGCCTCTTTCTATATATATATAATGAGATACCAAGTTCATTTTGGGTAAATGCTAGAAGTCTATGGGCAGAATTAAAAAAAATAATAGATCATTTTGAAGGGAGTTTAATAAGCTTTAAGATAATGTTATATAAAATTTAATTCAAATTTCATTTTATTTTAAAATTAAAGAAATGTAAAAAGCGAGTAAATCGCAAAGTCAAAAAATTGTGCTCCTAATGTGAGATGCCCCGAGAAATCAATAGTCAAACGCAAAGTATATCACTATTGTAACTAAAAAACTTAATTTAATGTTTCTTAAATATAAACAAACACAGCCAGAGTGCGCGAAAAATGAGTATGCGATACATTATACCCAGAACTCGTCTCCAGGTAGTCCAGAAATCAAGCATCGCAGAAATAGGCACTCGACGTTCATTCTGGTTGTCCTTTTTATTATTGTACAGTAATATTTATACTTTAGCAACGATTTTCACTATGACATAGGAGCATGGGTTATTTCATATTAGAAATACCCTGGGTATCTCACATTACGATTTCCACGCCTTACGGTTTTGCGATCATCAAATCTAACTTCTGTAATTAAGCAATTCAACGTATCTCGTATATTTCTATAAGCACGACCATTACTCTATCACTACATAAAGAATTTATTGCCAAATATTTATTTATTAAATAATAAACAATGTTTAAAGGCTTATCTCGATGAAATTTGAAGATATCCAAATTCTAAAATCTTTTTTTACTTTTTTATTTAAAATCTTTTCTAATATTAGTTATAATATTGCGTAATTTTAATTTTCGTCTGAAGAAGTTCCTCCTAACAAGATATTATCTTCATATTTTAATATCTGAGAAAATCGAATCGAATAGTATTTTGGAAGATAATACTTTGTCAGAAAGAATTTCTTTAGACGAAAATTAAAATTACGCAATATTATAATTAATATAATATTCCAAGTATTAATACATATTCAGAGTGATTATTTATTTGTTGTTGTTCAATACTGTACTTTTATTAAGTATTGTATTATGATATAAATAATTAAATTATATATAATTTGAAAATATAATTAAAACTTATATTTAAGTTTTTTGTTCCTTTAGACTGAGATTTTAACTTAAAAATAGATTTTGTAATTTATTATAAAATAGATAATAACTAATTTTAAAATAATTTGTTAAAAAAATTACATTTTGGAGTTTATATCACCTTTTTGTTTTTACAAACCACTGTGCGGCACATGAACATAAAATTGAATTTTTATTTTCAGAATCAGGAAAGAACATCTGTAGAGAAGAGGGAGCAAAAATTAATCAGGAAAGAACATCTGTAGAGAAGAGGGAGCAAAAATCGACAAAAGAAAAGGTTATTCAACCTAATCCTTACGCTAAATCTTATATGTAAATAAATTTGAGAACTACTTAACCGCACAAACCCCGTGGGGAGCCGATGGAATTGAACTCGGGATTTTAGATTCCAAAGTCAATCTACCTCGGTGTATAGCCACTTTGCGACCCACGATTTCATACTACCAAATATGGTAGTAATCATATATATATATGTGACAAGTATAAAATTTATGGTAACTTTTTTTTCAGTAAAATACTACACATATTTACAATATTGTAAATCTGTGTAAATTTAATAGATACTGCAAAAAAATTAACATAAATATAAGTATTTGTTACATATATATATGTTATAATATATGTATATTATAACATGATTGCGAGTCTTTTACTAGCTATAGTTGGTAGTACGAGTCGTGGGGCTCAGAATGGCTACACAACGAGGTCGATTCGGGATCTACGGATTCGATTCCACCAGCGTCCCACATTTGCGGTTTTATCCGCTTTTGACGAGCAAATTAATTTTCAAAAACTTAAGTTAACAGGGCTCTTGATATTCGAAATACGACAACGTGATATAAAAGGCTAATAAGAGTAAAAAACATAATAAGTCTCCATTGCTCGTTTCACATAAATATAATTAAAAAGGATATAAAAAATATTAGCAAATTAATTTTTATAATAATACAAATATGTGTAATTTTTAACGACAGCACTAAATTGTAAAAAATGATAAAATACAATATAAAAAACAAAATAGCCGAACCGTAATTTCTGTAATATAATAAAAAGTAATTTGCAAGTAACTTTCGTAAGGTAACTTTCCCAACCCTGAATTTATTTTGCAATTCCAGGAATCGCTCGCGAATTTCGAGCGAAACGGACGCGCGGAATGTCGATAATCGAGGGAGTTGAGGCGATTTCGCCGTGGCGGCGCGGTAGGCGGGGGACTACATTCGCGATCGGGCTGCGCGTAGGGACGGCCCGCATAGTGTGTTCCGCGGTCGGTCGGGCGAGAGGCGAGAGGCGAGAGCACGAGAGACTGAGAGTCGGTCGGAGCGCGCAGATAGAATTAAACGAAACGAGATCGCAGATGGACGTTCGCGCGAGCGCTCTGTCACGGGCAGCGCGACGCTCCATTTCGTCATCATAATTTTCCCCGTGTCGTCGTGTCGTGTCGCGCGGGTGTCGTCAGGTGTCGTCGTTCTCGTCATTCGCGCACGCGCGGGCGTTTCTACTACGCGAGATTAGGATTTTACGCGGCCTCGCCGGATTCCGTCGCGGTTGACATTCTCGGTCGAAGACGTCGACGAAACGAACCTGCGGAATGCACCGAGGTGACACCCTCGAATTCGTGGGGATTCTACGTTGTCCTCGCGTCAAATCGTGGGGGTGCGCGCGATAAATCTCGAGCGCTCCGAAGTGCGCCGCGCGTGATCGCGATTCGCGGAACTGCGTGAAGTCCGGCACACGTGCGCTCGTCCCGCGTCTGCGCGCGGCGTGTGACATGTTTTCGAATGTCCGACGACGGGGTTCGGCAGCGGTTGATCAGGTTGATGACTCGCGTGACAATCGGCGGCGTGAGCGGGTTCGCGAGCGACGGCGTAAATCCACGTGCTCC
>NW_017295730.1:543787-653485 GCF_001594075.2 Trachymyrmex cornetzi | reverse complement strand
CCCCCCGCGCCGCCGCGCCGCGCCGCGCCGCGTCGATCGACGGGGGAATACGACGAACACGTAGTACGTACGGGAGTGGAGAGGAGCGAGTAAGTGTGTGAGTTTACGCGCCGCCGAGTGGGGGTCGAGGCGAGTGTTTCGTTTCGACCGGATCGGGATCCGCGTTGCCCTGACAGTCGACGAGGAGTGTGTTGTACGCGCGGGTGTGCATATACACGGCTGCGCTGCGCTCGCCCGCGGCTGCCGACTGCCGTGCGAGTCGCGCGAGGCGCGATCGTAAACACGCAACGCGACCACGCAACGTGCGAGGACAAACAAGTCGCGACGTAATATATCCAGCCGGACTGCGACGGTTCCTCGCGATCATTTCCGCGCGAGAGAGAGAGAGAGAGAGAGAGAGAAACTGTCGCGATTTTCCTCCGACTCCGAAATCGTCGAGTGCGCCGACAAGTGCGGGCGTTTTCGGGAGTGGCGGTTTATCCGCGTCCACGTCGCGCTCCAGGCGAGTCGCGAGTGACATTCTCGCCGGGAACAGCTGGGCGACGAATCTCCCGGAGCATCACCGGCGCCCGTTCATCGACGCGTCAACGACCTCCGGGCTCTCCGTTCGCGATCCCGTAAAGGAGCTCTCTCGCCGGAGTGGAGATCGCACGGTGTAAACGGTGTTCCGCGTTAACGTGACGAAGGCGCCAACGCGCTTCGGCGCTTCGTCGCTTCGTCCAAAGGACTCGTGCGCGCGCGCGCGCGCGAGTGACCCTGGGCGTGAAAGTGACACTTGCGCGAAGCATAAAAGCACAAGCCAGGAGTAAACACTTCCTGGAAATAGCGGTTCCCGACGACTCACGCTCGCCGCGAGGAACGGAACCGGTGCCGGTGCGCGAGAAGGGCAGCGAAGGGAAAGAGAACCGGGGTGTCCCAGGGTGTCCAGGGTGACGGATCCGCGGCGGTGAAGAAGGCGAGAAAAGGAAGGAAGGAAGGAAGGCGATGCTGTGTCTCGACTGCGATCGACTGCGCGGTTAATTCGCACGTGTCGCGATATGTCGGGTGGCACGGCGGGCGGCGGCGGTGTCCGCGGCACCGGCGCCGAGTGCAGGAAGTTCGCGCCGAACATATTCAACAAGAGCAAGTGCAGCAGCTGCTTCAAGCAGAAGGAGGAGCACAGCGCCGAGGCTCTGGAATGCAACAGGGTGAGTTTTGCTTGATGGACTCCTTCTATCTTCGTCTTCACCGTCACCCTCTCCTTCCCTCTTTTTAAAGCTCCTCCTCTTTCGCTACCGCACACACACACACACACTCATGCCTTCTCTCTGTCTTCCTCTTTCTCTCGCTTACATAACTATGTATATACGTAATTATAGTCATTGAATGTTAATCCGAAAGATTCTCTTTTCGCGAGCAAAGGCAGGAGCAAAAATATGCAGTTCGGGAAGGTATATTTATTATACGTTACGCGTATATGTATACTTATTATTACACGTCATCGGTTTTGATAGTGTGATTTTTCGAATTTAAAAACAAATTTTTTAAATCTTTATTAAAAATATTCTAGACTCCCTGACTTTATTTAGAGCAGAATTTAGTACACAGACGTGACAAGTTTAATAATTAATTTTTTTATGAAGCACACATGGAAAAAATAATTTCGCTGAAATATCTAAAAATTTAGCTATAAATATAGATTTGATAATAATTTTGTTGGATTACCAACATATTATATACAGGACGTTCAAATTAGTTGCTATTGCAGCGTCAAGCTTGAGATTTCTTCGTAGCTATTTGAAATATCCAATGAAATTCTTTTTATTTTAATTCAGATCTACATTTAGCTACATTTTTTAGATACTTCAGTAAAATTGTCCTTTCCGCGTGCTTGTCGGTTTTTAAAAACTTTTCTGACAATAAGACGATAAGACGCTTCTCTGGTTTTTCTTCGTATCACTCTCTGTCTTCTTTTCTCTCTTTCTCTCTCTCTCCTTTACTGGTACTCGAGCATCTGACTCGGCTCTTCTCTTTCTCGCTCACTCTCGAATTCCTTTCTGAGATCGAAGACGAGCGGCGAGAAGGAATAGAGGTCCTGCCGTTGTCAGGATGTCGACGTTATGTAAGATCCGTCGTGGCCGTCGTTCACAAATCGCCTCGCGAACGCGACGTACGTTTCGTTTACTTGTCCTTCAAGCGACATAGATCTTCCGGCTCGTTTGCATCACGACAGTCGTGGTTCATTAATTTTACCTTAGCCATCGCGCTGCACCTTTCTAAATCGATATGAGTAAAAATGATAGTTTATTCGATTGACGTTACAGTGCCGCAAGCACTGCCGTTGCCACTCAAATTATTACGTAATCTACGAGTATCGTGTATAAAGACCGAAACGAGTAAATGTTCCGGCATTGAAAATAGATACGATAGGTACTTGCTAACAAGAGACATAGGTGACATATAGTGGGCGGTATTTATAGTCTATTCTTATTTTAAGGCCGTGCCTAATGTTTTAAAATGCTAATATGACTCTCTGATTCACTGAAAAAAAGTTTACTGAATTTCATCAAGTACTTGTTTGAATATTACTAACGAAATATTTACTTACAGTAAATAAATAGTTATTCAAAGTAAAAAATTATATTTCATTAAAATAAATATATGTTTAGAGATTTAGTAAATATTTCGTTAATACTATTCAAAAACAAATCTTTAATAAATTTTAATAAACTTTTTCAGGATTAGTTTATCTGGAGACTGTACTTAAGACGGTCCTAAGTATAAGATCCGACTATAAATACCAGTGTAACACAGTGAATCATAAGATTTTTGTTGTTTGCCAATGTTAAACAAAGATGATATGATCACTGCGTCATACAGTATCGCTTGTTGGAAAGCATCAGATATATGAGATAGAGATTTTAGATTTCAAATTGCGAAATTTCGCATGAATTTGTATGTATATGTATGATGATTATCGTTTGCGGATTATTTCGTGTTGCTTCGTAAGCCCGAATTTTTTTATGACGGTTAATCATACGTATAGTATAACGAGCAACAATTACGCGGTAATCTAAAGGCACGTCTTAAATAAGTGTATTATAAAATCCGGTGTTTTAAAAGAAATTGCTTGAAAGTAAAGGAAAATTTTGGAGCCAGCTTATCTTAACATCGTTGAGTATGAATTTAATCTGTACGTTGGATTAACGAATTAATGATTTCCTTAAAAAAATATATATTAGTTATACAATCCGTATAAAAAATTTGAATTTAGAAATATATTATAATTTATATTTTCCCTAAAAAAAAAAAAAATGAATTATTCAAATTGTATAAGATTTCAATCATTTTGTATGAGTATTTTATATAATCAAGATTATTTAGTGTTCATACATATAAAAGCAAGATTATTTAATGATTACTTATGCAAAGTTTTGCATAAAAAGATCGAACGAATATAATTATAATAAAAAAAAATTTACAAATACCAGTCTGAGTTGATTCTCGTGTATCTTTAATCTGTGGTGATATCGATGTAAATTCAGTTTTGATATAATAAATTTATTAAAATGTATTTTGTATGAAAAAGAATTTATAATGATTGTACTGTATGTTGCAAATAATAATTAGAAATGAAAAAAGTTTATTAATGTATATTTAGTGTATGATATTATTATACATACTTTGTAGAAATTTAAATGTTTGATCTAGCTGTGTAGAATAGAGTAGAAATACTTAAAAGATATGGTCTTGTTTCTTTAACTTGAGAGTGCGTGCAAGGTATCGCTGCGTCACGATCGAGAATACCTAATACGTCTTTCGATGCGAGTATATGTCAGAACGAGAGAGAATCTTTATAGTTCTGCTTTTTTCGTCTCGTATAATTTTTATTTACAACAAGCTCTTCAGCGGGTTCATGAAAATCATATGGGAAAGAAAAGTATATATATATATATATAGAGAGAGAGAGAGAGAGGGGGGGGAGGAAAGAGGGGAAGAGGAAAGAAAACGTAACAAGAACATTAAAAATCAATTCGTGTTGTACGGTATCGAGGATAGAAGGAGATCGTGATAGCGGAATCGTTGTCACTTCGTAAATGCGTTTTTTTTCTCTGTATGTGAAATTGCTTTTTTATACCCGATCGCTACTTTACCGTTTGTTTTAATGCTTCATTAATCGTCAAAGTTAGTAGTGCTATCTTTTAACTAAAGTTATAATGACGCAATGAATTGTCGTTTATTTTACACAAAATTACATTTTTAGTATTTTCATGTATATAATATAACGTTCGATTTTTTTTCATTCTCTTATGTTGTTATTTTATAAATTTTATAGTGACGATTTTATATACGCACTCTGAAAAAAGAATCCGGTAATATATCTATGAAATGTTGATTGAAATTGAACAAATATTAATTTTATTTTTATCATATTAGATGAATAATAATATTTCAAGGCACAACACACAAGATCGAAGGCAAGATAGAATACCAAGGCAAGGAAATTTTGAAATTTTTTGTAAATTCGTACAATTTTAGCAAATTAAATTTAATACGGTTAAATGAATGAAAAATCAATTTAATTTAATAATATAACTCTAGTTAAATTTTGCGATGAATTATCATTTTGTATAGTTTGAAAAAAAATGGTAGATTTTCGTTGGCGGGCGTTGAGCGTTCACCGATACACACGGCTGTTTATACCCGGTCCTCGCGCCGTTGCGAAATTTCGGAATGTCGGCAGCCTTGCGACCTGTTCTCGGTGCATTCCAGCCATCTCTTCCTCCAGCACCTCTACGAGAGAAGAAGGCCCCCTCCGAGAGTTGTTGGCCTGTCGGCTTTCGCATGGATGCCGGTATCTCTGTATCGGTTTATTCTTCCCGTCTCGCTTCCCCCCTTTCACACGGACTATCTCTCTCCGTCTCTCCCGCGCGTGACCGCAAATAACGTATGCATACGCGACTCGATATTTCTTTACCCGTTGGCCGTAGTACGGTTTTCCCGGTAAGCTGGTTTCGGTAACTCGCATCGATAGATAGAGACAGGGAAAGAAGGAAATCAACGTTAGTTCGTTAACCGGTATTATTACGTGTCTTTCGTCACAATCGCGTTATTTTTCAGGTGAAAGTATAATATCGTTTTACTCACTGTGTATCTGAAAAGCTATAAAATTACGTAAATTGGTCCGTGAGATTTCGTATCGCGGTAAGAAGGAAAAGAGTTGATTTTCATTCGTCTTCCAAGGAGATATTTGCAGACCTATACACATATATCTCAATCGTATATATCGTAAGATCTAATTTCAGCGAGAATATACAATCGTATCGCACGATAGAAAATACGATTAACAAAAGAAATCGGTCTTATTACGCGTGTATGTACGTTCTTGTTCTTGACTAAAGAGACCCTTGGGCCATGCTCGCTCGTGACCGGCCATTATCGGCGTGCAACTTGGTATTTTCAGAGTCCGATTACTTCTTCGTGAGCGCCTTCGTAAGTGCCTTCGAGAAATAATTTCCTGGGGTGAGAGAGCCCGAGACGCGGTTGGGACGTACCTTAAATTTTGATCCGGTGAAACGATTCTGAGACGTCTTACGGTACCTCGGGCTTCCTTCTGGCTTTTGTGAATATCTTCTCTTGCTATCAAATTCCTGATATTTCGCGAATATTTCTTTCTTTATTCATACCTATTTTAACTTTTAGTAACTTGATACACGGAAAGGACGGTTTTGTTGAAGTATCTAAAAATCCCGCTGGATACAGATCCAAAAATAATTTTTTTTAATATCATACTAAAAGCAAACATTTACTTACAGCATAAATAAATAATTACTTGATAAAATTGATAGTTAAATTAAATTAATAGTTTTTATATCAAATAAATATATATGTTTACATTTAGTAAATTTTTATTTAAAACTATTCCATATATCTTTCGATTAATTATCATAGAGAATATTTTATTATACATACTTGTCTCAAAATTCTATTTTTAATGTCAAATCCGATGAATCTTCATTAATTTAATACATCGCGTAAAAAAGAAAAATATTCTGCTATGCGTATTTAGTAAAATATAAAAAATCGATAAGTGTCATCTTTGAACTTTGATGTACTCGAAAAATTGTGTATTTATGTAACACATGCAGCAACCTTGTTTTCCAATTTAACCGATGCTGTGGCATTCGTGACTCGCTCGACGCACATGGTACTTAATTAACAACGGTTACGACCGAGGAGAAATTCCGGATTCCCCGATTGGATTGATGGCAATTAACGCGCGCTATTACACAACCGACATCGGCGTGTCGGTAGCGACTTTTTTTCGTTCTTCCCTTTATCTGCTTTGTCTCGTTGATGGGATCTCGCCGTGGCGGCTGTACCTATACAGCCAATATCTATCGCTTCAGCCGAGGAACCGATGCGGATTTAATAGCTCAGAATGGAATTTCACCTTCTAATGAAATCGGACGGCTGGTTGCTTTTAGCGATTAGCGTGCGGAGATAACTCCTACATCGGAGTCACGTGAAATAGAAAAACCATTAATTATCGTCAATCGAGTAAATCGAGTCACGAACGTTATCGCTGCGCACACGTTCGTGATATTTTTCCCGCTGTCCAGTTATTGTATATCGTGAAAATTATCGTACCGCATTAAAAGGGATAAATATATATTATATTCATCAATTATGAAAATATGAAATTAAAACTGTGGATACGTCAGAAAGATAAAGAACGGTACATGCGTATTTTCGAAACGGGAATGTACTCTATATACTGAATTGCATCGTAGTGGAATGTTTACCATTAACATCTTTTTATCTTGTTTATTGCAAAACTTCATTACGAAAACTTCTTCTTTTTACGACGTAAATAAGTAAAGAGGGTCACGCGAATTAACATTCCAGTAGTGGCCGAGCTAGTTCTCGGTTTATTGTTTGTATATTTTTACGCGTAATCAGGTTTTCGAGAGACGTATTTTTTCTTCTTGTACGAAGTAATTGTTATCACGGGGGTTCTTTTTTTCGTGCAGAATGGATAATTGGTAATTAAATATCAATAAAAAGTTCTCTTTATCGTGCTTTAATTAATATTATTAAAAGAATAATACTGGTGGTCTCTTAATTAGAATCAAACAAAACATTAATACTGCAAGAAATTATAATTATACAATTATAATTATATACATTGAAATATTAATACTGCAAAACCGAAGTCTGCTTGGCTAAAAAAAGAGGTAAAACGAATCTTTAAAATTGGACGCTATTCATTTCAGTTTGTGCGCGCAAGATTTGCGTGATTGCAATAACGGTTACGTGAAAATAACAGCTCTCGACGACGATTTATCCCCCGATGGATGAAGATAAACGCTATCAGTTGTATGCGCAGTTACGAGATCTCGATATAACTATACGCACCTTGCGGATCGTTGATGCAATCCATATTAGCTTTGCGTATTCATTTCTATGAGCATCATTCAGTTTCTTTACTTTTAATACTTAATTTTCTTAATTCTTAATTTTACTGAATCTTTTTCTAAAATTTTTGACATTTTTAAAAAAATTCTACGACGAATGTTTATAAAATCATTGTAGCATAAATGTACGAGTAAACGATCGTTATTGAGAAGTCATAATTTCAAATGTATCTACGACATTGTAAATTGAATAAGAGAGATATTCAGTGATTCGACACGACTCGAAACATTCCTCACGATATTTACGATTTCGTGATTATATCTACGTACACGTACAATACGTGCAGTACGAGATAGCATGAATATATTCGCGTGCTCGCTGAATATTTTCTCTTCAAAAGCGTCTGCTTTTGTCATGGCCACCAGAAATTATTAATACAAACGATAAAGATCACTATCATACTTGCTTCACAGAAAATATCGTCGTGTTGTACAGTACCAAGACAAAATTTTATTTGTCACGTTGAGAAAAATGTTCTTGATTAACGCAAAAAGGTCCAAGAAGAATGACATTTTGGAGAGACCAAACAGAATTTCTGATTATCACAATTGTTTGTCTTCACTAAAGTGTTGTTCTTATTGAGCTGTTTTGTATTGTCAGTTTAATCAGAATATTTTTTTCATTACAATAATATCTTTTAACACAATATCTACTTATTTTACATTATAATTTTTCCTACATATAATACGATGTGAGAAGTTTGTTTATCTAATATTTACTTTTTTGTTAAGAATTTCTGGAATAGAAATAAAATACCGAGTATTTATCCGAGATTCTTTTTAGCTCATCACAGACTTTATCTAACACGTAAATCGAAATCCGTTGAAAGATTTCCTGCGAGAAATAACCGTTGAAATTTGTAAACGCGAAGATTTAAGCATGAGGTGCACGTTCCACAAAGTGTGCGTTATCGTAATCGAGATACACAGGCTTGAATTGTTATGCGTTACTCATGTAATAGTCGCCGCTGCGAATTTATATGGTGTTAAATTCACACAGTTTTAAGCTTTGAAGAAGCATCGGTATGCAGTTGTCGCGTAACAACATCGCCGTGTGATGCACCGAGAGAAATGTTTTGTAACGACTTGCAAAAACTTTCTTATTTTTTAATTAAAAAAATTTGTTCTAACCAAATTTTAATTATAATTGCATAACTGTAATAATAAGATTTTGATTAGAACAACAAAATCTTTTAAATTAAAAAGAAAGTATTTGTAAATCAACGTATCACACAAAACATTTTTCTCAGTGTGAAAATGTCGATGCATAAAAATCGTTTTATCGAAGAAATCTTTTGTGATATGAAACTTCAATTTTAAATAGCAATTTTTTATGACAATTATGAATTATTTTGTATTTTCCATTTGTTTATGAAACTTGTTTATTTCGGTTTATCTTTTGTACTGTGTCTGTCTTAAAGACTTCTCTTTCTTTCTCTTTAAACTTTATTCGAAGAATTTTAATGACATTGCGCACGAGTTGACATTGTTGACAATTTAATTATATTTTCCTGTATGATTTATTAAAATTTATGTTTTCTGTCTTAATAGTGGCAATATATTACGTCTAAGTAACAAATGGCTTTCCAATCGATACACTAAGCTTCTAGAAAATTAATGTTGTAATGTTAAAAGAGATAGGAGAATATATGAAGAGCACACAAACATTTATCGGCATTCTGTCATAAAAAAAATTGTAGAGTTTTATAAGTAGATATTTTGATTTTAGAGATATTCGATATTTTTTTGCCATCCTACGATTGTATTTCTATTCTCGACTATTTCTCGACTATTTCGCAGTTTATTCCGGCCTTGCGTGCCGGTCGGTCGAAACTTCATCATCCGTTCCACATGCATAACCTGCCCATTGTTAGCCGCATATATTTAGTTGGTTCACGACGTAAGCTATGAGCGCGAAGTACTGTTATGTTCTATAATATATGCATGACGTATCGCTTGGTCGATCTCGATATTTGTTTCTCGCCTTTAGAACTGCGCGGCTTTGAGGACCGTCGTTTAAATTACAAGCGGAAATACCGTGGCGGTAATAAAGCGAATATCTCTATGTACGCAACTCGTTTTACATCGGGTTGGAAGGGCGCGATAAATCGCTATTACTTAGGCATAAGCTGCTCCATCATTCTCTTCTTTCCGCCAAGCTGCGCTTGTAACGCGTTCATTCGCTACTTTCTACGTTCTCTTTTGACAAATATCGGTGTGTATATATCGTAACGCGATAGCATATATTTCTATTTTATTTAATAATAATAAAGTAGCAGCTTAGTGACGAATTATAAAATATTTGATTCGATTAAAATTAATATCGAAACGAGTTTATGAGGTTTTCTCTGATATAAATTTACTTGATTAGGAAATAAAATATATATATGTTACAGGTGAAGAATTAAGAAGAATTGTTGTAACGTACATTAATAATAACTGTGTACTAGCTCTTAATTGCCTATTGTTTTTGTAATATTGTTTTTAATATTGAGAGCTCGATTAATTTGTACTGTTAAATTTACTTCATTCAATGATTGTGATTGACGGTCGAGTATTTCTATCTCATCTATCTAAATTTCAATGTTTCGTTAGCAAAATTCGAATGGAGCAGCATTAAAAGTTCTTGATAACATTGTAATAAAAAGAAATTCGAGGAAATTAATTTTATAAAATAATATTAATCTTATAAAATAATGTTTATCTTCCTGGGATGAAAAGATAATCTTGTGAACGTGATTTCGATTGACGAACCGAGAGTGACCATCGCCGTTCTTAACGTGCTGTTGTAAAAAGGCAGAAAGTTGCAAAGATGGGTAACCAGTCGTAACGGTATACGATACGATACGTATAGCCAGAAAGGAGAGAGAGAGAGAGAGAGAGAGAGAGAAACAGAAAAAGAAGAGCCTGGCCGCGACGGCGCTAAATGAAATTGCCTGTATATTGTTCCTAGTGAATGGAGGCAGTGACGATGAGGTGGACCGCTGGCCTTACGGTGCATTCATCCTCAATCGGATAGCCCCCGGCCGATTAATCGAGTTCGGTAGAGCGGGAGAGAGAAAGAGAGAGAGGCGTATTCTCCTTCTTTCCATTGAATCAGAGCTTTTTCCTCGCGCAACCTTCGCCGGCTTCATCCATAGAAGCCGTTGTACTCGCTCTACCTGTATAAGGGCTTCATTGAAAACTTTGCCGATCCGGGATCAACTGTCCAGGATTGACGCGATCTTATGCGTTAGGTCTTTCTGTTGATCGTTGAGAAAGACTTATCGTCAATGGTTTTTCTCGGAGATTACTTTAATGTAAAATTTTCTCTAATGCCCGTTTTTATAATATATGGTTATTCAAAGAGTAAAGGTTACCAAAAAACTTATGAATGAATTTTAATGATGAATTTCTTGGTAACCCAGGTAATCTTTAGATAATTATGTACTGTGAAAACGGATTTCAGAATTAAAGAGTATCTCTTGAAAAATTTGCTGAGCATTTGTCTAATAAAGTCAATGAGAAGTGAATGAAAGATATTATCGATCTAGAATGATCGAAGCAACCGTCATCTTATTTAGTTTCAAGGTTTCAACTGTAATTCTGTCTCCATTATAATCTGTATTAAATCTAGATTTTAATTGGGAGACTGCTTCTGAGACACCGTGTATATTTAATAAGCGTGCTGTAAACAATTACTCTGAGATCTCACCGGCGTAATCACCTGTCAGGACGTAAGAAAAATGTGCCACTATCGTCGACGAGACCATGTCGGGTATCATTAATTTCAATGAGCGATAAAGCCTTCGCCGCTCTTATTGAGCTCCGTTCGAGCGTTATCGCGCTTGAAAGCCACCCATATTCGCTCGTAGACCATTTAACCAGAAGTTGATGAATCGAATCCAATTTCATCGGCCACTTCCAAACCAAATGTCCAAGAAATATAAGAGATACAATTATGAAAGCTATCAATCAAGTTTTTGTTAAGTCACATTGACACAATTTAATGAATACCCTTGCGGTTGGTAAAATATTCGAATAATTCATACATTTCTTTTCTACACATTTATCATTTATGTACTCTTATATATTTTCGTCATGTCTTTTTGTGTTGTGATATTTTTCATGGAACTTAGAATCTTGCCATTATTTGTGAATTGACATGCAACTTGCAGTATTTCTTTTTTAATCAAATATTTAGTTTCTAAAACATATATCTTTTAATTGCAATTTTCTTACGAAATTTTCAAATTATTTACTAAATGACAACGTTGGAAGATCGTGAATGTTTAAGCTAAATATATGGGAATAATTTGACATATATTTTTCATCATCTTTCTTTCGAAACCAAGAAATAGATGCACGTCGTTTCTCGGTCTTGAAAGTTCCGAGAAAATCTGTGTATCTACTTGAATGAGCGATCTCCACCGCGCCGGTCGGACTTTACATTTATGGAGTTTCTCTTAACGAGAAATTTTCGTTCTCGGTAGCGCGCGATTTCCGCGTATTTACGTCTTCGGAGTGTATCGGTATAGCAGGGATACTCACCTGATCGTCTCTTTTACCGAGAGAGATGGGTTTCTTCTTGCTCCACCCGAGAAATCTCGTCTATGATTCCTGGCCCCGACCCGAGAGATACCCTTCTCTCAAATTACAGACCCCATACGGTCGATACTTGATCGTTTTTCCGTAGCAACCGACGGATCGCCGTCGGAGATTAGAAGAGATATCTGCGCGTTTGCGTTACGAGAGTAAACGAGAAAGCGGAGCCGGCGAGGAGAACTCTTTCGAGTGCTCTTTGTGGACGTCAGTGACATCAAATTAACTTCTAACTTTCTATCTCGCGTTGTCTCGTTGCCGATGTCACGACGATTGCGCGGTGATCTTTCGAGCGGTTCATTTTGAAAAGTATGCCGCACTTTCCCGCAATTTGTAAACGATAAAAATCGCATTACGATCCGTTGTTCAATTCGCGACATAATCAGCGTATAATTGAAATAATTTTTCTACCACTAACAGTTTGTCTATGAATTTATTTGCGTATAAGTCAAAAGCTGTAATATTAAATATTAAAACATTAGCATAATAATCTTTATTTAGCGAATATACGATATATATTTAATTTTTAAATTTCAGTCAAATTTAATACATTTAATTCTTGAGTTAAATATTAAATCGTTTTAGTTAGTTTTAAATTAACGACATATTGAGCGAGAATAGTGGCGATCTATAGAAATGATTAAAAATAATTTAATAAAAAATAAATCTCACGTAAATCCAACAAGTTATTAAGTTCCGAGAATATTTGATTTCGAAAAGCTTTTTCTTTTTCATGCTCACGTACAAGTACAGCTTCCGTTCGCGATTCTCTCGCACGACGACGGTGATACGCGTTGCGCAACGCATAGAAAAAGCATTAGAGGAGACAAAAACTTAATACTCTTCGTCATCCATCTTTTCGACGAGGCTTATAAACGAACGTCTCGCGTTCAGGATCGCGCGCTAAGGCGTCCTTTAGAGAGGAGGGAAACCGGGATGATGGATGGTGGGGCTGTGAACAAAATGAAACGGCCGGAGAGCTGTTTGCCGCTCTTCGGGCGACATCCTCTTCGGGATCAGCGTGATATTTTGTCTTCTCTTTCGCGTCGTCGTCACCACCACAACCACCGCCGCTATCAACTATTTATCCTCTCCCAACGTTCATCCTCGTGCTGACCACCTCGTGCAATTAGCCTCACGGTCACGGCAAGGACATCCACTTCGTGATAGGCTAAACACAAGTCGACTGCTCTATGAGATATTGCCTACTGATCTGAGAGACGGACCCCAACCGAGGTACCCGTTCAAATCGGATGGATAATTTGCGATCGTTATGACAGAGTGACCATTAAGTCGCTGTCATATACGCATCATGTACACCTCGTTTTGGCAGGCTCGAATTTGGCATTGAATACTTTGATAGTCTCTATAATGTAGTTTGTTTCTATGTAATTAGGTTAGCTTGAAATTTTATAAAAATATTATTCACAAAAACTATTATTGGGTATGAATTGAAGAATCGCCTTGACCGAATATAGTATTTTTTACTTCTGTATTCTTAAATTACTTTATATTTCATCAGGCTGTATCGGTATATACCTTCTATCTTCTTCATTTGCTTCCTATCCGCTTTTAAAATAACCTTCTGCGTACTTTAATTCGCTGCGAAAATTCTGTAATCTAGTTATAATATATTTCTATTCAATTATAATTGAATCTCGATAATTAGTCTATTCAATGTTAATTATAGTCTCGATCTTACGACTCTCTTATTGTCTTTAGTCTGCATTATATTTCGTGGATGCTCTCTACACTACTCTATACAGTCAAGGTAATTTCTTGCGTTTCTTTACAATGTAACAGCCGCAGGCTGCCTCGTATAATCGCATGTTTATGCCTAGCACGATTGGATAACTCATCTCATCAGGTAGGAGTTGCCGCAACTGTATGCAAGCACTGTGTATGCGAATACCGATTTATAAGTCGATCAAGTTCGATGTGGTTACGGTGCGCGGAGGATGATTATCTGCAATTGAGTCGGCATAACATACTGCCAGATCTTGTTCTCTCGATGCTTCGGTACTTCCTCTCTCTCGCTCCTTCGTCATAACGACGATACATCGTCATAATATTTTGCGCATGCATTTTAAATATTTATATCTCAGTATCTAAAATATATAATTAAATTTGGAATATTTAAAAAATAATTAGTTGAAAGTACTCTACTTTGTCTTTTTATTATAAAAAGTGTGTATACATTGGCATATAAATAGTTTAAAACAGTTAAAAGTCTTTTTATAATTTCGAAAGATTACAGTATTTCAGAATTTTTTCAAAAATCATATTCTTATCCCCCTCGAATTATATTTAAATATAAAATGATTTGTAGGAATAGTTATCGATTATAATTAATATGCAGTAGTTAATTATTAATTACAATTTATTATCTGACAACTCTCTCTCTTTCCGTTATATTTTTATTGAAAACTGAGATACCTATTTTTTATACACTCAAAAAAAGACAATGTTATATCAACAGCATTATTTTAATTGAAAATACTTTTGCTGGTTCAACTTTTTTTTCATTAATAGTATTATGAATTAACAAAATTATTTTCAATTAAAATAATGTTGTTGATATAATATATCATTTTTTTCGATGCAACGTAGGCAACTTTAGTTCTAATTACAGAAATTTTGTCATCTGAAAGTACAGTATCTAATTTAGGTAGACAATTTTGCACGGTTACCGTAATTTTTCTAACTCTCACAGTCTCAGTAGTTATCTATTACAATCGATCTGAAGAAAGTCGCGATATCTCATCCATGTCCGACGTCTCTCGTGTACCGATCCCTCCGCGTCTTCGACCTCGTTCCTAAGGCTTCCTCGTCCGTTGTCGCGGACCCGGGGGAGACCCGACTTGACGATAGGTCACTCCGCGAAGATTGTAAAAGCCCCGCGTGTATGTTCCACCGGGCGTATCCCTCTCACGGCAGGTCTCAGATCTTATCTGACCTTGCCGTTGGTGCATAAGCGATTTATAAATAATGTATGGACCGTTTATTTATACGGGCGTGCACACACGCGGTGCGTAGTCCTGTCGACCAAGTGGGCCGTGGAAGGAGCGTAGGAATAAAAAGGAGTAGGCAGAAGGGAGAAAGGAGGATGGTGGAGGCGTACTCGGTGGTATAACCGATATTTCTCGTATCGATACCTCGCCATTCATTTAGATCTCTCTCTCTTTCTCCTTTTCCATCGACGTGCAGACAATCATCGTTCCCGGTGCGACAATATCAGACGGCGCGTCGCTGCTTCCCGCGTGTACCGTAATGCAGACAAGAAAGTGCACGGACTCCGGGATTTTGTTTCCCTTCGTTTTATGATGCAATCGACGCGACCGAAATTGTCAATGAGACACTTGGCGATCGAATTCATGGTCTCTCTCTATGTAACTACGAAAAGAAATAAGGAAGCGAATACCAAGAAACGAAAAAGTCAGTCTATTTTGATCTCTTGGGACAGGTCCGAAAGGAGACGGAGCCGTCGTTCGATGTTCTGACGAACGGAGAATAGACGGAATATTTTCGTAGTTTACTAATAATAATGAAAGCTTTTAAAGAGATTCCTAGATTATTTAAAAAAATTATTTTATAGCAAAAATTTTTTTAAATCTACATAATTTAAATTGTTTGATCTTCTCAAGTTTATTAGTAGTAAGAAATAATTTGCGCGAATAGATTATTAACCCTTACCGTACCATCTACAATTTGGCGCCTCATCCATACCATCAAGGGTCACTAGAATGTGTCGGTCACTAGTTACCCATATTAGTACGGTAAGGGTTAATATTATTAATATGTTTAAACAATTTTAATTATGCAGTTTTTGTTGATTTTTGATATGTTAAAAAATGATATGATTATCTGGGGTGTTTCTACTTTGTTATGGCCAGGAAAAATGGGTAATTTTTTGGAATTTATAGAAAAGAGGAACTATTAAAGATAAAATTCTAAAATTTGGAATACATTTAAATTTATCTTAATTAAAC
This sequence comes from Trachymyrmex cornetzi, assembly GCF_001594075.2. Lineage (NCBI taxonomy): Eukaryota > Metazoa > Arthropoda > Insecta > Hymenoptera > Formicidae > Trachymyrmex > Trachymyrmex cornetzi. The sequence goes on along the minus strand of NW_017295730.1, from coordinate 637,458 downwards.
ATAAAAAAAATCGCTACAACAATTTAAGTAATAAACAAGCTGGGTGGAGTGTGCGGCGGAACGAGATGGCCAGCTGGTAGAAGTTCTTCGAGGCTCAAAAGTGATCTGAGAAAAAAAAATAAATTTTTTTATAATCTATAGAGGTTTGTGCTTCATATAGACTAAAATAAAAAATGAAATATTGTTTAAAATAAAAAAATTACAAAAATTTTTTAGTGAGTTGTAGTCAATCAAACAAAAAAAATTTTTGTTACGAAAAATTATTCCAGTTATTTATTCATAAAAAAAGTTTTCAATATTTTCTCTTTATTCTAGTATGCTTTAGAGAGGCGGTATTTCCGAATATTTTAAGACCAAAATAATATCGATCGCATGATTTAGGACTTGTACAGAACTTCCACCAACTTAAAAAAACGTCGTTTCGAGAAAAACGCGTTTAAAGTTTAGGTAGTATTTACAGATAGTCGGCGATATCCCAGGACTGTATAGTACTCCCTCTTCCTCTTCACTTAGCTCGTTTTTTGAAAAACGAGCTGGTGACATTGGCTAACGGTGGCCACGTAGAAATATGACAAAAGAATAATAGAGCAGCTGCAAAAACCCAAACAAAAGAGGACGACGCGCAGATAAGCCGCAGCGCTCCGTCCTAGCGTCAGGTAGCAAAAGGCTACCTGACTTTTCAACAGGCTGTAACTCGATCAGTTTTTCGAATTTTGACTTGATATTTTTACCACATATTTTTGATAGTACAATCTTTAAGAATATGTAAAAAAAGTCGATTTTTTGACCCAACAAGGTAGAAACTCCCCTTAAATATTATTTGCTTGTTAATTTTTTTTTATATAAAATAATTATTTATTTTTTTCACAAATTGTGTATGAGATAATTATATTCTTACAAAAGTCTCAATTTTTATACAAGTTTTACAGAAATATGGATATGTTTTCGATATAAAACCTTTTCATTAGCGTGGGAAATAATTAAAAAAGATGCATGATGTACGATCGAATGTTGAAACGTAAGACTGAGCAACGGGAAGAGATCGATTTCTTGCGGATGTCTCGATGACACAGATGGCTTTTTTTTTTAAAGTCGGATAAAAAGCGTTCGTTTGATGAGAAACGGTTTTTCGATTCTTTAGAACGCGATTCCGTTTGGTGTTCGATACGCATGATGTCGTTCTTAAATTAATCTACTTCATTAAAAAACGGAAAAGAAGAAAAGCACAGATTTATATTTATAAAAAGTTAACAAATTGAATTACGCAGAATGTATTTCTATAAAAAAAAAAAGATTATTTTTCATGAATGAAACTATTTCAGAAATTTCGTAAATTTAATATCACTATTATCCAATCAAATCATTATTTAGTACAATGTTTGTAGGCAGGGTGTATATAAATATTCTCGACAATCACCGTACAGTATTTTGATAGATTAATCGGAGATTAATCAAAAACATTTTTATTTTAATATGAAAATGTTTAGATTATAATAGTTCTCATGTTATAAATTTAATATTGTTTCTAATTTGCAACTGCTCTTAGATATCGATCTATTACCTGTTAGATTTTTATAACTTAAGTATTTTTTAATTTGTCTGCAATGCTTATCTACTGATTTTATTTTTTTATTTCTGTAATTATGCATAGATACGTAAATTTTAATTTACATATATTAATATATACATACGTATGTAAAATACATATAATGTGAATATTAATTCACATATATTTTTTCAAAAGAAAGGCAATTTTTAATTTGATTGATTTAACGTAAGATTTAATGTACGAGAGCCGTTCGAGCAAAAGTAATTTGATTGGCGAAGAATAGACGTTTCGAATGATTTCTTTTGATACGTCAAATATTTCGTGAAAGAGCGGCTGGCGCGTGGCGCGTAATACTTACTTGTTTTTGCGCGGAGTACTGCGCGTTACGTTGTTGTGTTTACACAAGGTCGTCGCGCTATCATTCGCACAGTGAGACTCGACCCCAGCCGGCTGCTCCGTGTAACGTCGCATTACCTCTTGAAACGCGACAAGTGGCTGAGAGACGTTAACGTGGCCATTCGCTACAATTAGCAAGTATTAGCCCGCGTAATTAATTAACTCACACGATTAACGACTTGTAAACGTGTCAAGGCAAAGTAAACGAAGTAAGCGAAGTAACTTAAGTAACCGAAAGCCGTGGTATGTGGACTGTTACTGTAATGCGTCATTTCATGAAATTTACGCATTTGAGAAATGAATCGCGCTTATAAACTCCGATTGTATAATAGTTGTATACGATCCGTCGTGTTCTAATTAACTATTAATTCAGTTTTATTCGCATCGTACGATATATTGGAGAGTGAAATATTCGGATTGTTAGTGCGGGCGCGAGTACTCCATGAAGAAATAAAAACGAACGGAGAAATAGGGAGCCCAGGAAAGCATCAAATAATGGTGGAGCAATCACATTATGAATTTATAAATGAATGAAAAAAAAAACAATATATGTATTAAAAAATGCCTATAATATTTTACGTGAATAAATTAGAGAGATATTTTGTTTTACATTCACATAGCTTGCTTTCACTGTTATTTAATAAGCAATATAATGATAATTATTAACTACATTATTTTGTATAATGTTCCATTTTTATTTGAATCTGTTATAGCTCATCTTCATGCATATTTTTAACATGATTTTATATTATTTAAAATAAAGTGAAAAACGCAGATAATATAGATTATGCGATTGGGAATAATGCGCAAACTGTTTACCGGTTTTAATTAATTCTCAGAGAATTCACTAATTATAGTATTGTATGATAACCACAAGATACATAACTAAATTAAATCTGCTCGGGATTCATGAAATCTGTAAACATCGGAATATCATTATACGCAAAATAAACAGTTATGAATTCTAAAATAATAATTTACGGTCTTTTAAATTTGACGTATTTAAAAAATGTTCTAAAGAGATAATATACTATTAGTACGGCCGTGCGTTTAAGGATCAAGTTCGCTGTAATAATCCAAATTATTCCCACGTTCCTCTTTACCGCTGTCGTCACTGATCTTCGCGGTTGTAACGATCCCTAATTCTAATCCTTCCAAGCCAAGTTGAATCTCTCCGGTCCCCGAGCTGCTTTAAACATGGTCAAAGACACGGGGGTCGCGTGGGAGCCGTGGACTTTCCACCTGTCCCCGATCTTATCTCGGCTCGACGGTGATGTCGGCGCATAGCGTACACGCGCAAACTTCTTGATGCACGTGCATCGCTAAGAATGGCCGCGCGATGCATACTTTAAAGCGCACCATGCACCGGCTGTCACGGCCGACCTCGAAAACGGTCCCATTTTGACATTGTGTATTGTGTTTTCGATAAGAATCGTAATACAGGAAGTCTTGTTTTTAATTTTGACGGTCTCTCTCTCTCTCTCTTTTAATTTTAATTAGTTTCCAGAGAATTTATTGCTGTTAAAGTATTTTACGCCGCAGTGTGACTGTGTAGAATATATATTTTTTCTGAATTATATCTACTCGAGATTCTTAAAATTCGAAAAAATATCGGAACATATAAATTACGCAAAAAATATAATTATTTATTCTAAAATAATAACTTAGGCGTATATATCTGAAAGTTCTTTGCTGGAGTTAAGTATACTATTAGTAATTTAATTATTCGCGAATTAATTTAAAATAATGCGTTTAATTTATTTCCCCTCAGAACTTTCTACAGACCTTCTTACTCTCGCAACAAGTTGTTTTTGCATTCTTTTTTTTTTAATTATAATGTATAATTCAAGATGCGTAAATTTATCGTTAAATTATAATACTAAATTATACGTATAATTATAGATTTTGTATTACGGAAGAGTCTTATTTCCTGTCGGGATTAAGCATCGTTCTAAATCTGATTTACGTACCTATACGCTCTCTTCGCGAAGTTAATTCTAGAAACGCGATTTCACGCGCACACGTAGTTAAACGTTTCTACGAGGGGAAAAAAATCTGTAATAGTTGCACAGTTAGAGTTGGAGTTTCGCGGGCGCTGCTTTTCATTTCCGTATGATTTACGGCACGGGTTCCACGTTGGACTTGGCCGTAACGCGATTGTGTTATGTGGAACTTTCCACCTGCTCGCGGGATGTTATCTCACGTGGTGAAACGTGAGCGGCACGTATGCACGTGTGAGCCCCGTGCGATCAGTGTGCAACTGTGCATCCGATGCCATGCATGGCGCGCGGATGGAGGGCGCGCATGTGCGCAAGATTAATTAATATCGCAATATCGCCCCGCCGTCGCCGTCACCGTCGCCGACCGCCGTCGCCGTCGCCGTCGCCGACCGCCGACCGCCGACCACCGACCACCGCGCGAATGACAAATTGGAGAAAGCGAGCAGCCCGGAGAGTACTGCTGAGTACAGCTGCGCTGCGGTCCCATCGGGTAGGCACGTCATCGTGATAAAGGTAGCGTAAGAAGATTATGCCCCGTCGGAACCTTGAGCGCGTCTCTGTTACGAGGTCGATGTCTTTTCTCCTCGTTCGATCCCAAAGAACCTGAAAATCCACTTTGATCGCCGACCAAGTGAAAAACTTTGACTCGTGTGGTCTTCCGCGCAAGCCGCTGTCGTAGAAAAAAATATACTATGGTACGTTCTTCTTTGTTAGAATTGTTCGATATAAAAATTAATGTATTTTTTGCAAAACTAGAAGATTTAGAAAAATTGAAAGGAACTCAGAAATTTTATTTTTCGTTAAGTTAAAAATTAAATTATGAGAACATCTTTAACACTTTATTCTTCTGCCTATCTGTCTAGGTCGGTCTAGGTTTAATTCTAAGAAGGATAAGTAGTCCTGTAAAATAAAATCAAAAGTTAACTGGCGTTAGTGAAACTAATAATCAGCTTTGCATAGTTGGAAATTTTCATATTACCAATTTTACAGATAATATCTGGTATCTCATAGTGAATGGCCAAGTCAGATACGATCGGTAAATACGGGTTACTGTATCTTCTTTGCGATGCAGGAGAGACACGCAATGCGTTCGCCTACCTCACGCGTTCCCACGTGATTTGACGCACACGCATATTGTGTAACGCGAGCGGGAATCTAGTTTCTTCTTTTCTTACACGTGACACCGGATTGTCACGATCGTTTGCACAATCGGAGTGTAGGCACGATGTCGAATGAAAATTGATCGTGCTATTCTTTTTTTCTTTTTTCGTTATGTATGAGAAACACTGTGTATTTCTGACTTACCTCGTGGAGCAATGAACGATTTATTGGCTAGTGATTTACATAGATTTGCTATAAGTTCCAATACACTTTGCATAACATGATTAATTATCGCAGTAGATTCAAGATTATTTAATCTTTCTCCACATATAATTTAGCTTTCTTGAAATATAAATTATACTTTTAAAAATAATATAATCAAAATTATATAATTAAATAATGTTTTATTATATATAGAGTTCTCGATTTAAATTCGTAAAAGTTAAACCGTACACATATCTTCTTTACTAACATTTTTTATCTCCTTACATAAATATCAACATAGCAAATTTAGGGAGCAATTTAATTAAAATTTAATTAAATCGCGAATATTTTTGTTATATACAGAAATGAAAGGATGAGGGAAAGAAAGTAACAAAAATTTGGCTTGATCGGTAATCTTTCGAGATGAGCTCGAAAGATGATTTCGCGGACGAAAGCAATAAGGAGCCAGCCGACAATTTAGACGCACTAGACACGATTTTAGCAATGAACAGAAAATTGTAGGCGGTTGTGGTGCAGGAAACTGCCGAGAGTAAACGGTTCTCAGGCTTCGCGAGGGCACTTCCTGCTCCACTTCATCGCCCTGTGACTTAAATGGAGACAAGAGAAAGGCGTGGAGATTTCTTCGGAAATTATTAAGACCAACTCTCGCAAGCGAACGATATAAAGCCCTCTTATCTCGGCCTGCGAGAACGACTTCCGATCGAAAGCGAGAGCGATTATCTCCGTTACAATTGTTCGGTGCCAAATATCGCAATAGTTTGTAATTGCTCGTCGCGAAAGTTTCTTTTAAATATTTTTTGTAATCCGTCAACTATATTTTATTAATTAAATTAATGCTAAAGCTGGGACGTTGATTTATTAGACTTATTGTTAGCGATAATTTCAAAGCCATTTATTTAATCTATAACTATCTTTATAATCTATAAATTAATTATTTATGTAATTTTTAATATAATGACAGATAATAAATAAATTAGAAGACAAAAACTCTTTATATATTAGAATATTAGATAAAACATATAGTGACATTTTTTAACGGAAAAGATTAAGTTGCGTTTATTTTGCAAACGTCATTTTATGAATATCTGATCTTCTTATTTAAAAAGCAGCGCAGAATACGATGGCATCGTTGTTGCTTTCACGCTACTGTTAATACTGCATAAATTCGCGTGGCAATCTTATCGCGGCCGCTTTACGGAGCAACGATACCGGAAAGACTCTGAATGAAACGTGTTCACGTGACCGACATATCCCTTTCACATTTCACGTTGTAACCCGTCTGCGAAAATCATCTTTGTATCACAGACCGGTATCGTAACGAATGCCTGCAGGCTGTCACCTGTCGCTGATAAATTAAGAAAGATGAGCGGCTCGCTGATAATCGCGGTGAGCCTCACGGCCGAAACCGTGGATCGTAAAAGCCTTTCGTTTCTTTTTCAATCATTCTTATTTTTTTTTTCCTCTTCAACAACATTCGTTGAGCCTTTACGTGCACTTTTACGATGACGCCGCGACACACATTGATGCAACACGCCTACGTTACTTCCTTGTCGCTGATTGCAATTGCGCAATCGTTGCGTTTTGAGTGCCGACTTTTATTGCCGCGGCGAATTAGCTTCTGCAGAAACGATCGCGTAAATTAGCGACTGACTTTTATTAGCTCCCGCGGCTGTCGTCAAGGTGTTCGCGATGTACGCGAGGTGTTATGAGAGTAAATTGAGGCTAGATGTATATATATACATATATATACACACATATATATATATATTCATTAGATATCAATAAACGATATTGCAGCAAACTGTCCTTAATGGACGGTGTTATTACCGTGAGTTTCATTTTTGTTTGCAAAATTGTGTAACATAATATTCATGAAGATAACGGAGCTCGAAGGACGGATTGTATTATTTACATGTAAAGAGATTTTACATAGAGATATGAATTTTGATGGTAGAGGAAAGCCCCATGTTATGAGATAGGCGTCTTAATATGAGATAGCGGCGTTTCTGCTAAAGTAATAAACGCTATTATATTGGTTCCACCATGAATTTATTGCTCTTGGATTGAAAACTATTTAGTAGAAAATTCATTATTAGATCATACCTGTAGTCATCGTAAAAAAAGATTTTAGAATTTGGATATCTTCAAGTTTCATTGAGATGAGCCTTTAAACATTGTTTATTATTTAATAAATAAATATTTGGCAATACATTTTTCATATAGTGATAGAGTAATGGTCGTACTAATAGAAAAATACGGGATATGTTGAATTGCTTAATTACAGAAGTTAGAATTGATGATCGCAAAAGCCGTAAGGCGTGGAAATCGTAATATGAGGGTATTTCTAATATGAAATAACTCATGATCCCATGTTATAGTGAAAGTTGTTGCTAAAGTATAAATGTTATTGTACAATAATAAAAAGGACAATCAGAATGAACATCGAGTGCCTATTTCTGCGATGCTTGATTTCAACTATCTGAAGACGAGTTCTGGGTATAATGTATCGCATACTCATTTTTCGCGCACTCTAGCTGTGTTTGTTTGTATTTAAGAAACATTAAATAAGGTTTTTTAGTTACAATACTGATATATTTTGCGTTTTACTATCGATTTCTCAGGGCATCTTATATTAGGAGCATAATTTTTTGACTTTGCGATTTACTCACTTTTTACATTTCTTTAATTTTGAAATAAAATGAAATTTGAATTAAATTTTATATAACATTGTCTTAAAGTTTATTAAATTCCCTTCAAAATGACGTATTATTTTTTTAAATTCTTCCTATAGACTTTTAGCCAAAATGAACTCGGTATTGGACTCTCTGGGTATTCGGACTCTCATTCGCCCCGGTTTTGGAGTTTTTTGTTGTTGAACTCGGTCTCATAATAGGGGCCTTTCCTCTAATAAAAACTAGTTTTTCCCTAGTTTTCAAGGTTTGAAATTTTCCGATACAAATGAGGGCATAACTTGATTCGCGTTTAGAATTATTATTGCACATTATCTGTTTGCTATCTTTTTCAATGTGTTTTCTTTCATTCCTTGTATATACTTGGATATTTTTTTCTTTCTCTCTGTTCCATAATAATAAATAATCAACTGGTGAATGTCTTTTTTGGTGCTTGAGACCGTTTATTGCCAATTATTGTTCATTCATGTTTAGTTACCTTACGTAATATAATGACTCTATATAATGAAATAGTATTTTAACAGTCATGCAGTGGAATATGACAGGCAAAGTTCAGCGTATAAGAATTGATTACTGTGTTGCGCCATGCGGACAGTAGTCTAATCATTGCGATTGCGGTCATGAAGCACATAGGTCCAGCTCGCGATCGTTTAAATAAGCGCTACAATTCAGGCAGAACCAATCACGAAACTAGTCATCGTTTCACAAGCGATTGCCTCCGTTTATCAGGTTTACCTCGTACCGTCGCGCCGGTTGCCCCTCGTCACTCTACCCTTTCCCTTCCGGTTTATTTGCTTCCTCGTTGCTGGGATTACGTCCCGAGACAAACGACCGCCGTTTATCGTCGCCGTTATTTGCGTTCGACACCGCGATAGACTACCGCTCATGATCCAGCGGACTATGAACGATGACGGTAATTAGCGATCATTTCCTTCAACGTGTAGTTTTAGTTGACGCGCGTTTACCATTCCAGTTCTAGTTACGTTCGTTACGTTGCCCTGACAAACTTGTTTCTTAATCTTTTAAATTTCACGTAATAATGAAAAAACTTTGTATAATATGCATAATCTTAATTTATGGAAAGCATGCATTTATATATACAGAGTAAGGACAGTAACAGTGCTTACAGCCAAATCCCTGAGATTATTTTGAGATGATAATCTTAATACCAAAATATCGAGGTTAAATAGTTTTTGAATTATTTAAAGCGAATCGTATCGCCTAAAGTTTGCGCGTTTAAATGTGATTGGCGTTTTTCGTTGTACATTTAAACGCGTGAACTTTTATAGGTTTTATAGATTTGCTAACTTCAATTACCGGACATCCTGTATATATATTACATATAATACTTTAAATACAAAGCGCCACTACGGTCTGAATGTTAAAATGTTGAACTATTATATATATTATATATATAACGTTATATATATAACGCAATTATGATTTATAAAATTAATTCATTTAAATGAATATATATAATAGTTCAACATCTTAACATTCAGACCGTAGTGGCGCTTTGTATTTAAAATAATGTTTCTAACATAAATGGTCTTATTTCTAATCTTATTACATAATATATACATGAAATATATATGAAAGTCGAGTGATAAAAGTACAAATGTGTGAGGAACTAAGGTATATACAAGATGTCTTACATATTTAAGTAAAATTTTATTCGTTAAATGTCATGTATACATATATACACTACCGTCAGAAAGTTTAAGACCAAGTGTTTTAAAGACTTAATTTTGTGTTCTTTTTATTTAAAATATATGCAAGTCCAATTTTATTTTTTACAGCATTATATGATCCCGAAGATATAATGATTAAGTAAAAAAACAATTACTATTTAACGTATACTGGTTTCATATTTTTAGCATAAATTATGTGTTTTAAGATTATATCACATTGTTTCTAAACTTTCTGACGGTAGTGTATATATAAGACATTTAAGAAATAAAATCTTTACTTATACTACATATAAGTATATAATATATCCTATATATATGTGTTTGTACTATTTTATCGCTCGACTTTTAATCGGGAACAACGTCGTTAAGTTCGCTCCCGCCGGCGAGAATTATCGGAACGATCGATCGAACGATCAGCGCCTGGATGCGAGGATTAGGCAATAATGTACAATATAATAACGGTGCAAATGGACGTTAAATCGAGACTCCCGCTGGCCGCGCTAATTGCATCGTGAATTTTCCCGGTTTATCGGCAGGTATTCGACGTTATCGAGCTGCTGGTCCCCGCGGGCGGCAATGCGTTTTCCCCGTTTTCTATCTTTACCTGTATCTTCGATGCGACCGCGGTAGATACGAGCGCATCCACGAATGTGCATCTTGCTAGTTCCTCTGAGTTCCTCCCAGCGGCACACCTGGAATGGTAATAGAAGTTAAGCGATTCTCCAGCTGTATGCCGCTCGCGCTATCTAGCCGTATAAAAACGAGCTACGCGCAATGAATGTAAAACGAGAAGTTTGTTTTACACCACCTCCTTCTCCTTCTAGTCATTCCTTCGACGATAGATCGTGAAAGGAGCAGCAGCGAGTTGATCAAACTACTGCGTAAAAAGCCCGCGCCGGTTGCTTTCTTTTCTTGGAACCTCGAGGTGTCTCTTTCACTTTTTAAGCAATCTTATTCTGATAGAGAAACGGCAGTAAATCTGTCAGTTAGCTTTTTACTTCCGTGATAAATGCGTTTTCTTTGAGAATTATAGCATTTTGTTTTACCTTCACATTTATTTTTCATAAAACTTTGATATCTTTGGAAAAAAGATATAGAGTAGTTTAGAAAATTATTTCTCTCTCTCTCTCTCTCTCTTTCTCTCGCTCTTTATGCATTGCTCAAGATAAATCTTTTTTTATTTTGAGAATTGATAATTATATTATCTATTACATTAAGTTAAGTAGATAAAATTGTTGATAAATTTGTTACTAGAAAAACGATCAAGACAGATAAATCTTTTCTTTTATCGTAAGCCATTTTTATTATAAAGTATGAATCACAAGAATCAGGTCTTGTCTTGATATTTGTGAAAATATTTCTGGCGCCGTCATGTCATGTCATGATCGCTTAATAATGTACGAAGAAGAAATGTTCATGAAAAAATATTCTCGGAATGATTCAGTCAGTTTGCGTAGATTGGTATGTTCAGGACTGAATTTTAAGTGTCGTGACTTGGAAGCGTATCGTTGACAATCGCCGTCGACGGAATACGGAATCTCCGTACGGTTGGCGTTCTATAAATACGTCTCTTACTGCCAAGATGGCAGACGAAAGACATCAAAATGAACATTACAGCAAGCGACGTGTGGCGTGCGACGTTGTGTTATAACCAAATGATCTCGACGGTTTTCTCAGTACCAGTAGGAATGCTAACAGATGTTATGATTGTTTAACTAGAGACTGGAGCTGTTAGCAATAGGTAACGATTTTTTCTTTTTAAATGTGTGGAAATCAAGACCATTAATTTTAATTAACAAATTTAATGGTAGTAATATTTTAATTAAAAATTGAATTATCGATATTTAATGTCAAACGTTAACTAATTACGTCCAGTTTTTACAAAAAAAAAAGAATAAATATAAGTTTCTTAAGAAACATATTGAAGTACATAGACAGATAATTTCTAAGAGATGTTATTCTCGCAATCTTCATAAATTTTTATTATTGAATTTACGGTTTCATCGTTTCAAGATCATAAATTTAACAAAAAATATAAAATACATCACTTTTCATTAATGCTCTCTTTTTATCTAGCAATGAGATCGTTTCCACTTGATTTATTCTTTATGCGAAAGAAAATGGATCGTGAGCGACAATTGATTTCGTTGAATCGATCGAAAAGATAGCAATAGAAAGCAATAGATTATTGGTTTGCGAAACTAATCGCATGCGCGCATACCTTTTCATTATTCTACGAATAAATTTTGCAGATCACATTGCTCGCGAATCAACCATATTTCGCGATACAGTATTGTCTTCCTATAAATAATATAATATAGACATCGATACCGGATCGAATCCATAATTGATACATCGGGTTCGCAATATTTCTGCTTAAAATGATAGGTGGAACGAACAAAAATTATGACGCGATTTACATTCCAAATAGCATATGAAGCTTTAAAACGTCTGCGATGACGTTGTCGCAGCTTAAACTGCAGCATTTTAGTCTATCACAGCTACTGCCACAATGTCATTATAAAGTTTCGATAACGTTATAGCTGCAAAAATGGGACAATATTTTACAGCCAAAATAGCTATGGCTGCATTTTGTTTTTTCTATTAGCTGTCATAGTAAGTGATTACGTAGCTATTAATATAACTAAAATAGTTTTGGCTGCCAAAAATAGCTGTAATTAAGGCTGGCAGGACGTTATAGTAGCTACATTTTTGCTGTCGCAGCGAATATAGTCAGACCGTGTTACTTGGGATACGTCTATCATTTCCCATTAAATACGACAAATAATGGAATTATCCTACGTGATCCTGCGTCATCTCTCACATCGTCGATTACCGCTGTGCAAAGTGTAAAGTAGCGATGATTCGTCATATATGAAAATCATATACGTCAATAACATAGTTAAGCATGTATGTACCTTTTCACACCTCGTGTCTCTAATATGTACTCTTTAAATTCTTTGGAGTGGAATCTAAAGAGTGAAAATTGAACCAGTCTTGAGAAAGAATGGCTTAATTTCAGTCTTTAAGAGTGAGATTCACTCTAAAAGTTTTGAAGAGTAAATATCGTTAAAAATAAATAAATTCCAATTATTATAATAACAAAATTAAGTGCGGAGAAGGTTATAAAAATGAGATAATAAAGTGAAGAGGATCATATTTTACGGTCACACAAGCTCTTAGTGCCTAATAATATTTTTGTATAAATTTTACGATTTCCAGTTTAAGCAAACTGCGTATCGATTATTTGTCTGTTTTGAAACACAATTTTAAACTGAAACTAGATTGCGTAATATCACAAGTTAAATTGACAAGGAATTTAATATTACTGATGTTAGTGAGCATCTTTGGAACATTACAAAGAATTTATTGAGAAAATATCACTTTAGCCGAGATCTGAACTTGGATCTTCTTCATTTTGTTGGACATTTTAAAGATTAAAGGAATTTAGTGATTATAATGATATGCATATTGTAAAATGGATATTATCAAAGAATGTAATTTTTAAAGAAATCGAATTAGGAAGACCGAATCGTTTATTTTTATCACGATGAAATGAGAACGAAATCTTTTTACGTAATATGACTGGCACTTTCTCAGTTCTTAGAGATAATAGGGCCCGGTTACGCTCTAGTTAGAAAAGACACACACGCATGCAGTATAGACTAATCATAGAAATATCCTCCTGGTTTATCTCCTCCGCGGATGAAGGAAGGGAGCGTGCCGAGCGGTGCCGAGAGAGAAATAACCTTTGAGTAATACGAGGTAGTAGGTTGCTGCGACGTGTCTGTGCAGCGAAGAGGATGATGAAGGGAGAGATCAGTAGAGAGAGAGAGAGAGAGAGGAGTGAAGAAGGCAGATGATCATGGGGGCGGAGGGAGGGGGGGGGAGGTAAGAGGAGGGTGGCAAAGGGATCGGGGGAGAGCAAAGAGGCACGAGGAGGAGCCAGCGAGATAGAAGGCGTCCTTGATGGACAGGATGCCCCTGCCTGCTGGTTCATACCGTATAATCTTCTCTCTCATCTCATTCGGCTCCTTGTACGGGGTGTCGGGCAACGATTTGCACCCATGGCGCGTCGGGGGCAGCAGCGTGGGGCAGCGTGTTACTGAAACCTCGCCTCGCGTACAGCAAACGATACCGAACAATTCGCCGCCGCTGTCTCATCAGCGATTTATCCCGTCCGTCCCGCCGGGCATTAAAACAGTGCGACGAGATCTTTACATACAGAATGCGTTGTAATTCGCAGTATAACCGAAAAGGGGATGATTTGCATAAAAATGCAACAAAAGCGTAGACTAAGTTTTCTTTCCACGGATAAATTTTCTTCCAAGGTTTTACTCTCGAAGAATTTGATTTTGTATTATAGATTGGAACATTGATATAATCTTCATTTCTTTGGCATTAAAATTACATAAATTTTAAAGATTTTGCATGTGAAATATTACAATATATTCAGTAGAGTGTAGAGATGATTTAAATAATTGAAACAAAGTAGAAAATATTTTTAAAAGAAAAAAAATTAATTATTAAGTTCGGCGATTCGCGAAAAAATACTTTAGAATTTTGCAGCAATTTTTAAGTGTAAAGTATCAGCGATATAATTCGATTATTAATTTTCATCGCGCCGTTCTTGAATATAATGATTTATATATTTTATTATATGCCTAAACATTTTCTTGTTTACGGACGGTTTGCGAATTTTTTTGTCATTTATGCCATCCTGTGTCGAAGCGGCCCGCGTTCTTAGTCTCATCTAATACCTGCGCTTTTTACTTTTAACAAACGGGTTCTGATTACGACGTCGTTACCGTTATTAATGTTGCCGACGAATCGCGCGTTACGAGAAATTCCAGTCATAGATATTCAACGCAGACGCGAAACCTGCTCTTGTGTGTTACGTATCGTAGAGTAATGAAATTTTATCAGCCACGCCCACGATTGGTGATCAGAGCGATTGCATGCATCTGCATCTTCTATTGGGATAATCGGAGGAAGGTGGAAGGAGATTCGCCACTATTTATAGTCGTACAATGGTAAATAACGTTTCAGGCGAGCGGCTCATATTATGACGAACAAGCAATGCGAGCGACTGGTTCAGTCGATCGGAATTGCATAATCCTTCTCTATACTAACATTCTCTGTTGCAATAGAAATCATAGAAGATATTATAGCGATTTACACGGAATTTATCTCTCATTGTAATTTGTTCTATTATAAATATTTCATGATAAGGTAATATAATTTTTATATATGTATAAGAGTTTGATGAAAATTAGGTGCAAAAAAGATATAATTTGCGTAAAACTTGTTGCTTGAATTTTATCACAGAATTTGACACCTAAATCTCGAAATGCATTCTTCCTCATCGTGCATGTGTACGTACATAATGCGTGCATTTGCGTGCTGGTTGGCTTTGAGGCCACGTATTAATTTAAAATGATGTAAAGAACGGTGGTGTGGTAGCGGAGCAGGTATAAGATCGCATAATCTGGTTCTGGCGATCGCGATGCCGCGGTCGGTGATGGGTGATCGATCGTTACATTGCGTGCATAGGAATGATCTTGCTTCCTTCGATTTGCGATCTCACTCCGTTTCTCTCGTGTCTCTTTCTGCGAGTCCCTATCTCAGTTCCATAACTAGACTAAGGTTTGAGCGTATTCTTGTGGTAGTAAAATCATCTTCCTATATATCTTTTCTTTATGACATTCCGCGCTATCAAGGATATAACTTTGTAAAATATTTACCCAACTAATAAAATACAGTCGCGTAAAATTGCATTTAAATAGAAGTGGCATTAGTCAATATAGATATGCTACTATTATTTTTTTTAATATTAAGGAAACGTATATTAATACATGCATGGAATAGAAGATAATTATTTTTGGGGATGGAAAATTGGCTTTTTATGAGATACTTTCTATTGAATATTTTTTTTAACTGTTTTTTTTTTAGATTTTACTTAGTTTATTTACAAGTTTTTAATAATTATAGTTATTTAATAAAATGTGAAAATATATAGCTAATCTTTTTGAAGTAATATCGAATTATTTGAAAGAGCTTGCAGCGTTTTTCATCTTCGATTTTTGATCCGTGTAAAAATTACAGCTACTAGGTTGTTTTATAACGAGTAAATAGCCGCGTGAGCTCACATGATTATGATCATGCTAGCCACTATGCAAGGATGCTGAGATCTTAGACTTCACGGAGGAACATGTCACTCGGATGTTCGCGGCTGCCAAGGGCTATGGTTATCCTATCGTTGGCTATCACCTTTTCCTCTCTTTTCGCGCGCGGGCGCACATCCGCGGAATACAGTACCGTGAATCAGCAGCCATCCTAGCTCTCGTAGATCGCACCGATCGATAGATCCTTCAGCGCTCGGTAGCGCAGATCACTATAATATCGGTCCTGATCGCCGTATTCGGAATAGGAGGGGTGGGACGGATAGCGCGAAGAGGAGGTTTGTGCCCTTAGGACGTAGTGAGATCTATCTCGTTCGATCGCTCGATCCTGTCTAAGATTACTGCGGATACTTGTCGAATAAAATACTCCAATCATCAGACTAGGAAGAGAAAGGAGGAGAGACAACCTTAGATAACAAAAAAATGTAGGCATACGGTTTGAAATATATTTCATCATTCTTTAGTTTTATTGAATTTACAATACAGTTTTTATATTTTGATGACATGACTGAAGTGAATTAAATAATGATATGGAATATCGTATAATATATAGAAAATATTTATGAAATATAGAAAATATTCTTTATGAAATTTAAAATAAAAGGCACGAATTATATTCTATAATTTATAGATAATGTACATTTATTTTAAAGAGAGTATCCCTGTAGAGGAGAAATATATTACTAAGGAAATTAAAAAATGCTTGGCTGTAGATTAATGAAATTAATGTTTAGAAAAGAAAATTATTTTTCAAGATGGAAATCTGTCTCTTCATGAGATGCTTATTTATAGCATTCTATTGAATATTTTTTTAAACAATTTTAAAATTTTATTTGGCTTTACAAGTTCTTAAACTTCTCTCTGAGAGTACATGTGTTAATCTATAAATTATTCGGCGCACAGTTACCAGAATTAGATATGTCTATATATTCACCCTTAAATATTT
Organism: Trachymyrmex cornetzi; assembly: GCF_001594075.2. Taxonomy (NCBI): domain Eukaryota; kingdom Metazoa; phylum Arthropoda; class Insecta; order Hymenoptera; family Formicidae; genus Trachymyrmex; species Trachymyrmex cornetzi. The sequence goes on along the minus strand of NW_017295730.1, from coordinate 620,678 downwards.
AAGCATTAAGATCCACTTTAACCGATAATAAGATTTCTCTTACTGAATTAAATGTACAAGTTATTTATTTATTACTCTCTTAATGCACGTTCTGATTAAAATAAAACGTCGTGAATCACGTACTTTGTTCGGAGGAAATACACATAGTAAGTTACCCTATTAAATAGAAATAGCGACTCTTTGCCCTGACGTCGCTGGCTAATATACCCGATCTATAAAACGGCCCATTTCGAGACGTTTACACTCTGCCATTTTCGCGTTCTAGTACTTTCTCGAAGATCTTTTTTCCGTTTCTCAATTGGCAATAAACAGTGGCGAAAAGCCAATCGAGGAACAAAGGAAACTTCGAAACGATCGACGGCTAGCCGTACTGCTCGCGAGATATACGCCGGATAGACGCTATTGTCGTGTGGAAGTTTTTTATTTTAACCGCGGAATATGCGGTCGTTTATCGCATCGTTGCATCGAGGAGGCATTGCTCGTAACGTCGCCGGGAAGATTAGGTAGGAGGTCGTAGAGGCTACAACCTCTTAAACGAGATTACGTTTCTTAGACGCGTAGCCTCTTAGGGCACCCACGCTTCGCGAGGGAGATCGATCAAAGGCCCTCCAAGTGCCAGATAAGCTAAAGTCGTCGGAACTTGTAAGATTGTAAAGAAGGTATTTCCGGGTTGTCTCGAGACGCTTAAGTAGCTTAGGCAAAGTCGTAAAATGCCATATATTAATCAGCTGTCTTGTTGAAATTATCTCTTTGTAAACAGTGTCATAATTAACGACGTTGATTTTTTATATCCGAACCGAGAAACTGTGAAAAGAAATATTACTTTTTCACACACAACATTATCATTATACGTGTTTACACAGCTATTTTGATTAATGTAGATTATTAAGCGTACACATTTTTAGAGAAAATTACAAGTGCAGTCCTACACATTTAATTATTTTAATTAAAAGTTAATAATTGACGTTCCTAATTATTTAATGAATTATAATAATTAACTTTTAATTAAGATAATTAGAAATGTGTAGGCGATTATAACAGTGATTCTAATTGCTTTATGCAGTTTTATCTCTTTTTTTGAGTTTTATCTTTTTTTTAGTTAGTTTCTTTTTCTAATTAAAGAAGCAACCTATTATTTCTATGAGAAATTACAAATGTAGTCCTACACATTTTTAATTAATTATCTTAATTAAAAGATAATTGAAACTAACTGAAAATATACTTGAAGAGAGATAGTACCATATAAAGCAGTTAAAGTCACCGTTCCAGTGATCTGCATAAATCTATTTCTCGAGAGTTCATTTTCGCTATTCGATTAAATGCGTGAAATTTCGACGCGCGCTAATCCTTTCGGCACGCACGTATTGTGAACGCTACGTAAAATGCTGAAATATGTATAATCCATTATAGCCGTGAAAAGCATTTTAATATTGCTCTATTCTAGTTAGGATAAGCGTCACGAATACGCGCTTAGATGCAGCAGGTCGGGGCGCGCATGGAACGAGGACGGTTATCATTGTAACGTGTTGGCGAGGAGGGTTTCCAATCGAGTTTCAATACGGCGAGTCGCATTGTGCGCCGCTTAATCCTACCATCAATCGCAATCAGTCGACCCCGAGCCAAGCGACGAACGAAAGCAAAACCGTTCGGTCCTTTCTCTCATATAGCGTCGCTTCTAGGATTCACTTTCGTGTGTGTCTCAAAGTGCATTCCATCGCCTCTATTACTCCATGCGAGAGAAAATCAATAGACATATTTCAATCATAGAAATCTCAATAAATTTTCTTTAGATACCGGTGACCGTTGCAATGTACATTCTATTACATGAGGATATTACAATATAATCATCATAACTGTGATGAATTTAATTACGAGGCATGAGAATGCACGACAGCTCGTCACTCAATTGATCTATTGACTAACGAACGAACAATTTATCGTTTCTCAAGATATATATTAAGTAAGAAAAGAAGAATTTCTTCTAGTCGCTCATGCTGACGTTGCCGTCATGCAGCGATTACAATCACTCGGCCATATCCATAATACAGTTTTAATAGGACATGTCGTGGCTTGTAATAAAAGTTGTATCTTCCTGTCTATTCCACCGGTTTACTCGTCTTCCTCGTTCTCTTCTTCTCGGTGCGCTTGTTTCCCGGACGGAACAGATTGTCGTGTTCTACACGATGGACACGTTAGCAATCAACGACATTTTCATCTTAATATTAGCGGCGAATAAGAGAGGCACAACTGGAAACCCTTAATTACAGTTGCGATGATTTCACTGCATTTTGTGCGAAGAACGCAAAGGAATCTTGAAGTGCAAGCGACAGAATTATCGACATCGCAGGTTAAAATAATACTCCGAGTTGGCTGTACAGATTGTAAAATCCTTTTACACATTTAAAATATACTAAAAATGTGAGACGGTTTAACGAAAAAATTGAAAAAGATTACATTTAGTAACACTGTTTTTTTAACTTTTTTTAATTTTTTTGTTAAATCGATCGTCTCTCTTACACTTTTTTTTGTGCGTATTTTAATTGTGTAAACAGAATTTTATAATCTTTGTATAGTCGATTCAAAGTACTTTTTGACTTTTATTTCATATTGATAATTCCGTTACTTTAAGATCCCTTTGATAAAACAAAATTATAACATAGATTGCTCATTATTGATTATATGAAATTAAAGTAAAGAGGTTATATATACGACATCGATTTCTTATTTAGTAATTAACGTAGTAAGAAACGGTCCACAACGTTTTTGTGCGATTAATTACGCTGTACGAGTCTATAGATGCAACTAAAGGTTAATCTACTTGGACGTGCAAAGCGATGTGCGCGACTTCGAAAAGGACGTTTATTGTTACCGTCGATATCTAATCTCGACCTTAACCGGTGTGACGATGCACTCGCGATTGTCCCGCGAAGAACGGTGAAGTATCGCTTGTCATGTTCCTCGTAGCCTTCGGACAGATCGCCCGACAGTAAAGAGCCATTTTCACGTCGCATTGTGTTACGTTATTGCTGTCATGACGACGAACATCGTGGAGCAAGTCACCGTGAAAACTGACTATTTCGCAACAAAATACGCGGAAATTGGAATTTATCACGAAGGCTTAAATGAGTCGCTCAATTGCGCGTATAATGATGTTATATAATGCGTGAAAATAAAAATCTCAGAAATAATTGGATTAATTTTTAATAATTACAAATAAATGTATTAATAAAACTTGATGACGTATAAATTTATTTATGAAATGTTGAATAATATTAAAATATATTAATAGAAGATTGTTGAATTATTTTTCTTTTCTTAAAAATTTATGAAGAATAAAGCACAACATTACATATTAATAAGTACAAACATGTCATGATTTTTAATATCATACGTGGACCTTTATTGATATCTTTAGCAATAGTTAGTTGGCTTGAATACCGCATTGATTTTGACAGTAATGAACGTTTTGCGAAATGGATGGCGTAACAACGGTGACACGTATTGTAAATCGCTTCCTGCGAATTCACTTTAAGGCCACGGAATGTTAACGGGAATAATATTTCATCGAAAATCGATGCTTATTCGAAGGGTTAACCGCTGTAAACTGTGATTGATTTATCGCTCTCGGCGACAAGGGAGAACAACTGTACTCTCAAACTCTAAAGCACCGCGGGGGACGATCTGTCATACTTTGCGCGATGTTTCGGAATTGTATTGTTTGTTTTTTTTATCCAGGTCGAAATTTCAGACTTCTAAATTCTTTTGTAATAATAATAAACAGTATCACGCATTAGTACAGTAATGATATTATTTCATAATACTTAAAATTTTTTCTATTAAAAATTTTTTAAGTTCATCAAAATTATGAATATATCATACCTAATAATTTTCGTCTAAATTGGACATATATTTAGCAAAAAAAACTAAGATTTAATATTTATTTAATGGAAAAATAAAAAATAATCCATAGAAAAAACATGAAAGAATATATTCAAATTTAATAAAAATATAATAAAAACCTTAAAATGATAAATTAAAATTACAAGACGTTTCTTTCTTAGGTTTGTATTAAATCTTTTAAAGTTACTTTTCTGTATTTGTCATAAATTAATGTACGTAAAACATGATTTATGAATTTTGTCTGACGTAATCTGTAAGTCGATTAATTTAATATAAATTTTCGCGAGTTTGTAAATTTCTAGTCATTTGCAAGAATTATTTTCAACCATTAGCGACCTAGAACAAGCACTCATTTTATTCGATCTCGTAATCCTCTGAAGGGGAATTCTTTTATGTTCCCCTTTGCATCTCGTGCCAGCGTGCATGTCATTTCGATTCAATCACGGTACGATAAACTGCGCGATCTCTCTGCTAAGCGCGATAAATCATGTTATTCGTGACGCATTGCAATGCGCATCGTTTCCGTCGTCGCGTTCGCGATCGTAATGCGTTTTCTGGTGCTTCGAGAAAGAAAGGGAGAGATAGAGCAAGAGAAATAGAGAGAGAGAGAGGGGGGGGGGGGGGGGGGGAAAGAGATCCTGATTTTTGTTACGAGGGTGGTTCGTTACCCGGCGGATCGTACGATAAAGGGTGATCAATGTCTTACTTTCGCCGGTCGGAATCGCGCAACTGCTGCCGGCGGCGCAATTGCGTTCGCAGTTGCGCTCGCGCGCGGATTCAACGGCGACGAAGCGGTGCGACGCGTCTAAGCCGCGGACCGAGTCTTGCTATTCCTGTACCTTCTATACTAGACGGCACAGCACGGGGCAATGACACCCGGTTCCTATCTCGAGAGACTGGCTGCACCGCTGCCGCTCGCAGGTGCGCCGTTGCGTCTTGCATGCACGCGGAGCGGGCATCGCTAATTTAATCAATTCCCTAAACGAAGGCGCGAGGAGAACATTGAGTTCTTCTTGTTTCTCGAACAAGTGTGCAAGCACATTTCTGCTCTTTTTCTCCTCACTCCTTTTTTAAAAATACATGTTTTCACACATTTCATCTTGCAATTTTTCTGATAATGGAATTTGAATTATTTTCAAATAAACAGCATCCATATTAATTTAGTAAGTAATAAATTAAATTGAGTCAAATATTTAATACATTTTCTTGAGTTGAATTAATAAACTCCATTTTAGAACTTTTTAGTCAAATTTTATTTATTATTTACTGCATGCGTTAATTTGGACGTTGCTTATTTTAAACTTTGATCACACTAGTGGACTGATTTACACGTGGAAGTTAAAAATAACAAAATGTTATTTAACTTAAAAGATTGAGTTACCATTGCTCTTTTGATATGTAACAGCATTCCAGGATGTTTTTTTTCTGTCTTCAAATTTAAGAAGATACAGTTCGTAAGACACCGTGTGTAGCAGTTTTCATGCGAACGAACAATGATTCCGTCATCAACTTTGCGTTTTATCTCCACGTTTGCTCGTGTTTATCGCAACGGATTCGGGTTGTTCGCCGAGCATAGCAGTAAACAGTTCGTCTCGGACGAGTCGTTCTTCCGGTTTCTCTCTCGCAGCACGTCTTTCGCGAGTTGCGAAAATTAATTCCGCGCGGTGATATGACGGCACGTAGTTGTAGGCACTCTTCCGGCTTATGCGCTAGAAGTTATTGGCCATGACAACCTTATGCGTCTAATATACAAAAGATTGGATGCGGCATAGCCATAATTAAATCTCGTAATACTAAGATGCGTGATAAGACATGACTTGCCATCGGGGATACGAGTTGCTTTACACTCATTCGATAAAGAGAATAAGTAACTCTTACAATACATTTCTCAATGTGTCAAATAATTATATACTAGGCAATCTGTCTGTTACTTTAGAAGTATGAGGAGGAAATGATTCTTATTGCGCCAATTGAATATACGAGTTTTATATATATATTGTATTATATTTTATATTTAATTATTATATATTTATATATCGCAACATTTGATCACATCTCTACCGTTCCCTCTTTTCATAATGCTTATTTTAAAATATGATAAACCATTGGAATAAAAAAATTTTTTTTAGAATTTTATTAGATTTTTAATTACAAATATTTTTTTAATTACTTAATTTTCTTACTTTCGATAAGAATTTGCAATACAAGAAGACGATAAACTTTCGAAGTTACGTTTCTTTTAACGTCAAATGACTCAGTTAGATTTACGAGACGGCGTGACTTCTCGACGTCGTAGGTTTCTAAATACATTTGCTGGTGTAAGTCGAGAAGCAATCTTCTCTCCGACGTTTTCGTCGGATCGACACAAATTTCTTTTTCTCCGTTTGCAACTCTAAAAATACGTCGAGATGAGAAAGAGAGAGAATGAGGGAACCGTCTGTCGGGGAAAACCAACGTGTCAACCTGACTTTCCTCTCCTCCGGAGGCGCGCACGTGGGCGTCGCTTTAGCCTTAGCACGTTTATACTTAGTTTCGTCATTCAGGTCGTGCCAAATTACCGTACTGCAGCGGTACGGGCAGCGGTGCGACCGTTTTGCCGCGAAAAGTGCAACCGCGGCCGCAATTGCGGCGCGGGCTTTTGCGAGAGATGTGTTTTTGCGTCATTACGCGCTGTGCGCGCTGCGCAATATTCGCGGGCTGCCTCTTTCTTCTGCGAAGTGATAAACTGTCTGACTTTTTTTCCCTGTGCCGCTTCTCCTCACTTTTACGACATTTTCCTTCGAGCGATCTTAATTTGGAGCATTTACATCTCGATAGTTGCTTTGATCGATATGATCCAGGATCGTATAAAGAAAAATTTGCCTCGAGATCACTTCACGTCGAGGTATCATTAGACAAGTAATTATACGCGATTGACGCATTAGCTATTAAAAGAGATTACATAATGCATATAATTAGTCGTACGTTAGTTGGCTTCTTTTTGCTATTGCAATCTCGACTGATTCATCTATCTCGTCATCAAAGTCGTCTAATGATAACTCGGTTTATCGCTCTAATATTGTCTAATGAGAAAGGATGAATAGATCTTATAGAAAAATGTTCCACTTTGCTATTTTAGTCTGTATTACGAGAGTTGTATTAGCATCACGAAGTCGTTTGGATGTCGCTAGTTTTTCTACTCTTTGATGATTAACATCTACTAAGTTTACTATCCATTGTACGCATTCTACGAATTTTCTGCAAAAAAAAAGATTATATTGTTTTATTCAGTCGGAATTTTTATTCTTAGATTTTTTGTTAATTCTTAATAATTTGTACAGCACAATTAATCAAAGTTATTATAACGTCATTACATTCTTTGTTACTATCATTAAATTCGAACCTAATAATCTTCAGTTTGAAAAGGTAATAAATTATTGATCTTTCTTTATCAGATTTATTGTTAAAAAAACTTTATATTTTTGTTTTGATTAATACATTCATTAACGCGTTTAGAATAGACGGGATCATTATAACTTAATGCGAGTATTTAATGATTACCTACGAACGAAATTATATTAGGCGGAAATCGATATTCTCTCTCTTTCTATTGAGAGAACACTTATACCTGTTATTATACCTGCTTATAATACATGAAAAACATAAGTTTATCCCCTGTCTAATCCTTCATTACTGCAGTGCAAAAACGCATTTAAACGTATGCACGTTACGTCATAATGGAGTATTGCTATTGATAGAATATCACGGTAACGTATCACGCTATTTGTGCATCACGATGCATGACTTCTAGAAATGCTTTTGCATCGTCCGTTGCAAAAAGAAGCGGCGTTTTCTCACCTTCAAATCGCGGCCTTCGATTTCAATGTCAGCCGGTGCAAAATTGACTCGCGCGATAGCTATCGACATACGTGTCGGCACGATAATTTTCGATCACTTTTCTCGCTGTCTCGTTAAGTATAACAACATGACGTTACGATCTATCGCGATGTTCGAAATTGAAGGGATTAAGTGAAAAATACGATAACACTTTTAAATTTGAACGTAAAGCAAGTTCAATCAGCAGTTTCATTACAGTTTCTTATTTTAATTCTATCAGGTTTTTCAATTTTTGGATCTCTATGTTGCTTATCCTTAATTACAACTTGTATTTCAATAATATATGGCACAATTGATAGTTGATGTTATGATAACGATTACTCTTTTAGCTTAAATTGCAGTATTAATGCTTCGAGATAAAACTAAAACAACATTTAAACGACTCATAATTTCTGCAACTGATAGAGTTAAATTCTATGCATGACTTGTATGGAAGAACTATTTCGGTTCATCTATACAAATGTTAAAGGCTAATAATGAATCATAAGGATACATTTATCGTTATATTTATTGAGTAAAATGATAAATCGTCGGGTGAATCACAAGTGAATTAACATGAGCACCGATAAATTCATGCTCTTCTTCATCTGCATAAATCGATTATAGGAATGAGAAAACGTTTATTGCTCTCGATCTTTTATTTCAGTAATATTATTTGACGCCATCGTTAATGAGGCTTGTCTCGGGTGATTTCGAGGACTTAATTCCTAGTTAGGTAATCCCGAGCGTTATGCAAGCAAGTACTTGAATCGACTGTAATTCGTCTAAAACTCTTGATGTTGATAGCGCCGCTGCACCGCAACTGCGGAAAGTTGCACAACGATGAGATATTTGTCGCACAGGTTTATTTCGTCATGTTTAATACACAGGCCGGTGTTACGGAATACGCGCTCTATTTTCTTCCTGGTCCGTTTCGTGCAATTTCGTGATATTCGCTCGTTTCTATCCAGTTCGTTCTCGTATTGGTATCAAACATGAAATCTTTATTGAACATTATGTTGCACTGCGTAAAATCTACGATTATCGTAAAATTTAAATTGCAATAAAACAGTGGAAGACTAACTAATTCAAGGGATCATATACGTTTCTCGAACTTGAAAAGTAGTCAAAATGTGATGAGAAATTGTAAGAAAACTATTGGGGGTTAATTGATTTTATTTTTTTTATTTTAAAAATGGACTCTTAAGGAGCATAAAACGTATATGTGAGCTAAAAAATAATCAAAAACATGGCGGCTGCGTCCAGTGGCGTAGAACGTGTTTTTTTTATCGGGTCAAATAGTGGGTATGATTCAGCTCGTAATACTTATCTAAAACAAAAATTTTTTATTTTTTGTCATTTTTTAGAATCATAGTTCTCATGTGACTGGAGGAATTTAAGAAAAAAAAAAAAACATTACGGAAATGGTCATAATTTGAAGAAAAGTCGTAATTTTCACCAAAAAAAAATTGTCTATTTTTGATTGTTATTCGAAAATGGTTAAATTTATTCAAAAAAGCTATTGTGACATGATAGTGAATCTAATTTAGAATACGTATACTAAAAATAAAGTTAATCGGACGAACGGTGAGGCAGTTATCATGCCCATCGTTCTGAAAAATTTCGAGAAAAACGCGTTTAAAGTTTTGCAAGAGTTTTTAAGTAGGATAAAATAAAAAAAATCAAATAGGCTCAATAACACACATTACAGACCCTTGACACAAATAATACAATAGTTTTCCCTCTCTACTTTTCTTTTATTTCGATAACAATACATCCTACCGGTAACCGGTTAGAATTTTGATCTGACTAGTTTTATTAAAGCGGCTGTAACTTCGTCAATATAATTCGAATATCGAGCTCGTTCTGGTCTTAAAATATTTCTAAGATATGTACCTTTGAAAATAAGCAAAAAAAAAGAAATCGATTTTTTGAAACTGAGAAACGTATATGACCCCTTAATATATGTTTCACATGTGTTGTTTAATTTATTCGCACGAGCTTTTACACGCCCACACTATGAAACGCGAAAGGAATTACAAAAATTGTTAAATTTGTTTTGTATTTATAGCAAACAAGTTTGCATAGTGGACAAACATTTGTATTTGTTGCAAATAATTTTTGTAGTGAGTATGAAAAAAGAATATATATTTGTGTGTTACACCTGCAAATAATTTGTGATCTCCAGATTTGCAGATGGAATTTGTTGTTTTTTTTACAGCAAATTTTTTTCCGTACGTAAATTTAATGTTGCATTCTTTGCAATATTATTTGTATTTTTATAAAATGACTAGACATATGCAATATTGAATTTTGCTATTATTTTTATTTTATACTTGTTATGTGAGCAAGTCTTAGAATTGTTTTCGAAACCAAGAATTTTCAACAAAAATATAGAATAGCGTTGAGAGAGAGAATACTCTCATTGTTGACAGCCGCGAAAATAAAAGCGATGGTAGATGCAAGTGTTTTCGAGAATAGCGTACTCGACGAGGTCGTCTTAAAGCGTGCCACTGTGTCAGTAACAGTACTCCTCGTAAAAGCCGCTCGGCATCTCAGAAGGGTTACATTTCGCGCGACCCCGCGTACGATATCTTTTAATATAAAGAGCATTTCATTTCCTAAGTGCTTCGACAAGTTAATAAAGCAGGCGGATCGTAAAGGTAGAGAGAAGAGTATTTTATAATGACAGAAAAAGCTCCGGATGATATATAGTTAGCGTGTAACTTTTATGCTTTCCAGGTCTTCAGTTTTTTATCAGACGAAGACTATATTATAATAAAACCAGCTAATTTAATTTTTAATCTTACTGTTTTATGTCATTGACATTACAAATTTGTAATGACTATTAAGACATATTTTTAAATAATAACAAAAAATTTTTCTCTGTTTTTTTCTCCTTTTTCTTTTTTCTTTTTTCTCTTTTCTTTTTCCCTATGTTTTTTACTTTTTTATTACTTATTAATTAGTATTTTTATTTATCTTATAATACCTTTTAATATCGTCCTCGTGATAGTTTTTAATTATTATACTTGTTACGAGGTTTCGTCTTACTTTTGATCAGATTTGAAGCGTTCAAATTTACCTTCGTATATATAAGCACAACGTTGTCATTGGTTGACGTGTGTTTTGGAGAGATATTGTTTTCTGTTTGACTGAAATAGGTCTCATTACCAACCGACTCTCCGAACGGTTGAGTTTGTCTCGAAAGATTTTCCTCACGTAAGCAGTTTATTCTCACATAATTTATTAGTATTTTTTTTTTATTTCATTATCAATTTGTTTCTGTATTTGGTGATTAATTTATTGGTGCAGTGTTCCGTCAATCAGTGGCGGTTCTTTTTGAGACACACGTCACCCTGATTCACTTGGAAGAAGATAGGAAATAATTTATTAACCTGCGACATGTAAGTCCAATTAATGTTCGAATCTGCGTGCCTTTTTCTTAAAACCTCTGATCGTAACTTTGTTTTTGTTTGTTTCCATTTTACCTATAGAAATTCTACCAAATTTTTGTCACTGGACGAAGTCGGTGCAAATTTGTAATGTATACAATATTTCAATTTTCAATGTAATTCATTTTTGATCGGCACTGAAGAGGACCCAAAGCAAGGGCCGAAACGTTTGCCTTAACAACTAGCATAATTTTATATATTTTTTATTGTTAATCAATAAAGTGATAAAGAAAAAAAATTTTTTTTTTTACACATTCTATTCTGTGTCGGCTCTGATAGGCACTTAATACTTATTTGTTAAAACCAGCAAACTTAATGTAATCACAGATTTAATGAATTCACGTTTAATGAGTAAATTATTGAAACACAGTTTCTTCATCAGATTTTTTAGAATTATTGTAGATTTTACGATTTTCTGTATTTATTGCCTTCGTTTTAACGATCTAATTTTAGACTTATCTTTAAGACACTGTCGTTACGAGTTACAGAATAGGGGTTTAAGTTTGTATATATTTTTTCTCGCGGATGAAACTCTTCTCCTCTCTTTTTCCATCGTTTCGTAGAATAGATACTAAAGGTAGATCCTATCTATAACTTATCGTGTATACATCTCAGTATATTCCACGATTAGTTATTGTTAATAGGAAACATATAGAGATAAGAGATTCCTTTAGTGAATTTTAGACAGATCTGTGCTGCAATAATAAAACATCGCGTGTTAGCCGTACTCGCATTTCGAAATTTCGGCGTAATTGTTATGTCGATGAGATTGATCTGTACGATAGTGAATTCTCCGCTCGCGATCTGAAACGTGTCAATTATCCCACAGTCGCGTTTTCACCGTACACCTCCCATCGAACATTTGCCTCGTTCTGGTAAAACTCACTTCGACCGATGATTTTTTTCGCCTAATCACGACTCGGGACTCCTTCCCTTCGTCCTCCCCAATATCGGATAGTGGCGACCATTCGCCATTCGTGAACGGTTGCTGTGTTCAGTGACGAAATCGGGAGATACGGTATTAGACAAGAATCCTGTACACTGCTGTTTCGAGACTCGCGTCTTTCAAGTGAAAGGCCGCGAAACGCGCGACTCGAGATCGACAAAGTTGCCCAATGCGTGCCATGCCGATACTGAAATCGAAATTCAAGAAATCCACGTGAGAAACTTGCGATTTGATCAACACGAGAGTTACAATATAGTTCAATCATTATTTGGACCAAACCTGCAGTTCAAAGCCAGTCTTACAATTAATCAATATTAATCATTTTATAGTATTGTACATCTTGCATAATTTGAAGGACAAATCGAATCCGTTGGTTTCAGAGATCGTTAATTGTCAATGTAATAATAATTAGTTTATCTAGCAAGATAAAATAAATGTTAAGTTAAACTTAAAACATGTAAAATAACTTATTAACGAACTGAATATATTTACGTATTGATTTAAATGTTATATTTTATGTAAAAATATTGGGACACTGCGATCAGTAAATCTCAATTGCTACAAAGTAAATAACTTATTAACGAACTGAATATATTTACGTATTGATTTAAATGTTATATTTTATGTAAAATATTGGGACACTGCGATCAGTAAATCTCAATTGCTACAAAAGTAGATCTGATAAATGAAGAGTTGCGTGAATTAATGAGAAGCACGTACATTTTAAAATTCTAGTCTATTAAAAAATTTGTCTTTTCTATGTTACTTCTTTAGATATTGAAAAATTAGATTTTTTTTTCCTCATTTAACAACATTATTAAAGGATGTTATCAGTTCAAACCTTATGCTGAAAAAGACTTTATGTGAGATTAGTAATAATATAAACAAATATAAAATTTTGTGTAAATCCGGATATAAGTACAATTCCGATCACTGGTACAAGGACGTTTATCTTGAGAATTGAAAAAATTATGATGTCTACAAGAGTGGGCTCGGAGCTAACGGCCTTGTTCTGAAAAATTGAATTTGACCTAACTCATTGACCCGTTTGACCCGTCACGACCCGTCGCGACACTGTTAACCGGTTTAACGGTTGACGTTAAGTATCGCGGAATTAAAGTTTAACGATTCCATTGTTACACTCGGCTGGCCACGCACAGCGTGCGATGTGTTGATATGTGAGTGTTGTCTTGTCATATTCGTCACGTCATTAGCATTAAAAATGTACGACAGTGCCAAGTACCGTTTTTAACGATTTCCTATCGCGGGCGCGGCAGCATGGCTAAATCGTAATGCTTATTTTTCTCAACTCCATAGCACTGTCGGATCTTGTCTCAAACAATCATCGCGTGTCTCACAACGTAATAGCCACAAATAGATCTTATTATTGATTACGATACTTAGCGTTATACTGTAATGCGCTTAGCGTCAGTCGTCGACTAAATTATTTTTTTGTTATTTAATTTGATATTTATTGTCTATAATTTTTACCACTAATTATTATTTAAATTAAAGTTATTAATATAATTGTTCAGAATTATACGAATCTATTTAATTTTATTTTAAATTTTTATATAATAAGTAGTATATTTTTTTATAATAATATAATAATTATATAATAAATAAGTACACACTGAGAAGAAATTTATTTATTTGACTAAATTAATTTAGTTGTCTTTATTTTTTTTAATAAAAAATGTATGTGTTTAAGGTATCATATACGTTCTCAGCTTCAAAAAATTGATTCTTTTTTTTGCTTATTTTAAAAGATACATATCTTAGAAACATTTTAAGACCAGAACAAGCTCGATATTCGAATTATTTACAAAGTTACGTCTGCTTTAACGAAAGTTCAGTTAGATCGCTTCGTAGATCAGAATTCTAACCGATTACCGGTAGGGTGTATTGTTATCGAAATAAAAGAAAAGAAGAGAAGGAAACTATTGTCTTATTTGTGTCAAAGGTCTGTAGTATGTTATTGAGCCCATTTGATTTTTTTTATGTTATCCTACTTAAAAACTTGCATAATTTTAAATGCGTTTTTCTCGAAATAGCATTTATTAGAACGGTGGACATGATAACTGCCTCATTGTTCGTCCGATTAACTTTATTTTTGGTATACGTATTCTAAATTAGATTCACTATCGTGTCACGAGAACATTTTTGAATAAATTTAACCATTTTCAAATAGCAATAAAAGATAGACAATTTTTTTTTGGTGAAAATTACGACTTTTCTTAGCACTTGCAAGAATCATCTGTGGTTTGGGGACTATATGCAAGCCTTTGACAAACTAAGGGAAACAAATAAGGTTACCCTAATATAGGTCCCCGGACACACCTAATATAGGTCCCAGGGCATACCTGGCAATGAGAGGGTAGATGAGCTGGCAAAGCTGGGGACAGAAATGGACCCGGCTGAACAGACCGTTGGAGTACCTTTTGTGCTAGGAAGAAGGAAGAGAAAGGAAGTGCTAGAACGGGAGCATTTAAACTCCTGAAAAACATCAAACAGGCAAAACAGCTAATCAAACAACCCAACCTGGCCAGAACGAAAGAACTGACAGCGATGGGTAGAGACAAACTGAGAATAGGCCTCCTTATAGGACACTTGCCCCTTTAGAACACATCTATACAATATAGGACTAGCTGAGCAGGAAAACTGCCGACTATGTGGAGAAAAGAGCGAGGACAGCATACATCTTCTGTGTCATTGCCCTATGCTTGCTTGCAAAAGATACAGAGCCTGGGGCAATACTTTTCTGATGCCTGAGGATCTAGACGGAGCAAAGATAGGCGACCTCATAAGCCTAGTACACGGTACGGGGCTGAGCTGGACCGCCTAATCTTTGGAGACAAACAGGGAGTGAGTGACAATGGAACCTTAGAGATCTAGGTCACGTCAAGCGGCTGCCATAGCCCCACCTGTTTTTCTTACTATTACGACTTTTCTTCAAATTATGACCATTTCCGTAATGTTTGTTTTTCTTAAATTCCTCCGGTCACATGAGAACTATGATTCTACAAAATAATAAAAAATAAAAAATTTTAGACAAGTATTACAAGCTGAATCATGTCCACCGTTTGATCCGATAAAAAAAAAACACGTTCTACGCTACTGGACGCAGCCGCCATGTTTTTGATTATTTTTTAGCTCATGTATACGTTTTATGCTCCTTAAGGTTTTATCCACCTTTAAAATAAAAAAAAAATGAAATCAATTAGCCCAATAGTTTTCTTACATTTATTAACAGTTTCAACATATTAACATCTTTATAATATGATGCTTGATGGTAGCATCAAATTATTAAATTGCGCATTTTGAAAAAGACTACAATATGGTATATATGCAAGTACATATATAGTGTATATTAGTAATTCAAGATTGAATTATTTAAAGCAATGAAGATCCAGCTTTGACCATAATAGGCATTTTTTCTAGTATTGATTGAGTTTTCTTACAATTTCTCATCACATTTTGACTACTTTTCAAGTTCGAGAAACATATATGACCCCTTATGTCGAATAACATATTATATTTAACTCTAATACGTATAATTTTCAACGAAATATATTTTTCAACGAAAAATATAAAAACAAACTAAATTAATTTAATCAAGTAAACATTTTGTTTTCTCATTGTCAGTGTATTACGATATATATAGCGCATGTAAAGACGTCTGACTATTTTTCTTTATATGTGCAATTATTATAATATATTCAACGATTTGGATAAGTTTGAGCTTTCCTACAGTTTCTATTTAGTGAAAGCAATTTACACGAAAAGAAATAAAAATCTCAAGTCCGTTTCCTGTCAAATAATCTCATCGTTGTTAGGTGACACACTACTATTTTGATGGCGAGAATTTGATTTCATTTGCACAAGATACTTATTTACATACTGCGTCTCATGCTGAAACTTAGGCCTGTCTCGTTAAACAAATCTGACTGTCGGCAGGTCCATTTTTGGCGACCGAAATATCATCGGGAGCAGTCGCACGCGCGATTTCCTTTCAGGGTTAACCTAATTTGACGTGTACTTAATTACGAATTTCTGTCTCGTTGGAGAACCCGGTTATCGTTGACACGGGCTTTCCTTTCGGCGCGACGCGACGGCCCGCTTAACAAACGCCCACGTGCCAAGCCTTTACGTGCGCGGCCGCTCGTAGGTCGTATGAGGACCGGTATTAATTATAACATAACGGGCCTTTCGTTTTAATGATAATATACAATCGCGTTGGTCTAAAACGCGACCGGTATTGCGCATCTATTACCACTGAAATATCTACGTTTAGTTTAATTCCACGCTTAAGTATCCACATGTAAACACACGTTGTGAATATCATTTAAACAATTATATATTATTATCATTTTTTTTATTACTCTTTTGTTTGCGATATCCTATTCGATCAAATAATTATGGGAACTGTCAATTTCAATTTGGATACAATAGGAAAAAATAATTGCAAATTGTTTCTTCTAATATCTTTATTTATAATTGCAAATTATTTCTATGTAATATTTTTATTTACAAATTGAAATTATTGCGCAATGCTTCTTTCTAATCTTGTTATATACATTGCTTGGCCCACTTATATTTATATATAGTATAGAAAGAATGATTTTGCTGGAAGATCAAAAATTTTGTTGGATTTGAAAATAATTTTGTTGGGCCTTTAAAATAATTTTCTTAAAAAAATTTAAATGTTACTAGAATGTCAAAATTTTTTGCAGTATTATTCATCACTTTTTTTAGTTTCTAACATAATTATTTTGATTATCCAATAATGTTATTTTCTGTATACAAAATTTTAGATTCTTAGCAAAATCATTGTTTCGTGTATATAAAGCATCGTAAAATTTAAAGATAAAATTGGACATTATGCTTTATGTTCGCTTATTTCGCGAGTTAGCACCGCGTATAAACTGTTAGTTCCACTAACTCTGCTATGGCAAGTTAACTAACGTGAATCTAACGAGAACCTGGGTATCCGGGACGGGATTTTCTTCTCCTACCGCGATCGATCTTCCAGCTTCCTGCAGACTTTCCTATTCATCTAAAAGGGAGATCCCGGTGTCACATTACTCGTAATCCGCGTCGCTAACGAACCGAACGATCCGGCTATGGTACACTCCACGCATATGTAACGTTTCTAACGGTATATCGTATAACTCGCATTCGTTTGGAGCTACTGACTCGATTGTTTCCGTATCGACTTACATTTCCTTTTACGATTCCTTACACTAACGACAACGTAGTGCGAAATATATATATAACCCAACATGTTGGACTGCAGCATATTCAAAATCAAGAATGATTTTTCTGATGTTCCAAAATTGATATTTCTAAAATATTTTTGGATTTATGGAAATCCAAAACAAATAAACTAC
Organism: Trachymyrmex cornetzi; assembly: GCF_001594075.2. NCBI lineage: Eukaryota > Metazoa > Arthropoda > Insecta > Hymenoptera > Formicidae > Trachymyrmex > Trachymyrmex cornetzi. Next base: position 603,132 of record NW_017295730.1, on the reverse strand, counting down.
AAGCGAACGAAATTCGTACGATGAACATTAATTTGAAACAATATAAAATTTTCATGAACATTACACTACTTAATTATGAAATAAAATTTTTTGAAACGTCTTACTTAGAGATTTTGCTTGCAAAGTATAGAAAGACGGTTTAAATTCGTGCATTTTTATACGTGTAATTGTGTGTCAGGTGAATGACTGGCAAGGAAAGTATAGAGACTACAACGACGAGTAAACAACTCATTAGCATTCCTTTTCGTGTTCAGCCGTGAAATCGAAATTACTTGGCCGGGAGTCAAAGAAAGTAGTAGCGAAGGCGTCGTATGGAATTGGCAACTGATGTTATTTTCACCCCGCATTTTTATTTCGACTCCAGGCCATTTGCTATTCGGGTTTCGTTGGGTAAAACGCGAAAGAAATACGTCGCTCTCTCTTGGTCATGTAGAGAGAGAGAGACTCTCGATTTTCTTGTTTCTCTGAAAACGTGACTGGCGCACGTTCGTTCTCGACTGGACTATGAATGTATTTCGAAAAACTACAATACGTAACTTTATTCGTCGTTAATATTACGGATATTTGTATTTATAGTTAGGTTAAATTATGAGCACAATTTTTAATTATGTTATTCATTAAATATTTTTAAATGTGACGTAACACTGAGAAAAATGTACTAAATTTGATTAATTATTTATTTGAATAGTGCCAACTAAATTTACAGTAAATAAATATTTGCTTAATAAAGAAATGACTGTTAAATAAAATTAATGTTACATTTACATTGGTATATTTTTGGTCTAAAGTAACATTTATACGATAAAAGAATTGTATTTTATTCACGTTTCTCATTCGTTTTCTGTACTCGTTCAAAGCGTAAGGACATCGCGAATAAACTGGATTGAGCGGTCAACGATCATGTAACAAAGTGTCTCCTCGATATCGCGGGTGACACGACGCGGTTTCACTACGAATCGGACGAGCGAAATCATGCTACACCGGTCGGTGCGGTTGCATATTATACATGTCATTGCCCGGGGCAACCACGAGCTCTCTCGAGAGGCTCGGCCAGTCATTCTCGACAAGTGTGCATCACGACATTGGTCTACCTTACTTCCACCTACGTGCCGTACGTCCACCGACGTATTCTACCTTACGTATATTCACCTGAACCTGCGCCCGCCACTTTCGGGATCTCCCACAACGACTTGTCAGTTAATCGAGATTGTCTGCGAAAAGAAGTGTTACGCGAAATTCGATCGATTTTTAATTTCTTTTTCGTATTTTATTCTTACGAAATAAAGTACTGCTATGAAACTGCGGGTTAGAATCTTTTTTGCGATTTTTGAGTAATTTTAGAATATTATGGCCGAATAGAGTTTATTTTTAACAATTTTCTTTGAAATAAATACTTTTTAATTGTATAAATTATTTGATCTGTTCTCGAAATTTATAAGACGAGTGCTTGTATAAAAAATACGAGAGATTATCATTTTATAAAAATATAATTATTATAATAGAATCAACTTAGATCGGACAAAAAACCCAGATTGCAGATGGAGAGTTAATAATAAGTAAATACATTATATTGATTGTATCTTTATTGTACTGTTATAATACATGTATCTTGTACAACGTATCTATGATATTAGATATCTTCCGCTCGTTTTATATAGATATTGACAGCAATTCTCGTATCAAATAAATGAAACTTAAAATCAGATATTATTAGTCATGTTACAAGCTGAATAAAGACAAGGACACTGGTATTTTATTCAGCTCGGTAGAAATCTAGTTTCTTTCGCATGTAAATCCAAAAAAGCAAAAATTAACTTCGCTCCATATAATTTACAATAATTCCATCGCGCCGTTCGCAATCTGACATTGATCTCCCTGATCGCACTGTACGATTGGACAAAATGTAATGCTTCGACATAATATAAATCGGATCGGTCGACGGACAGTCGCTTTTTCGATTAGCATATAAAATCGACGCACAGAGAGATTGATATTGAATCGTAACGTAGAAGGAGTATCAACGGTTATTACTCTGTTCGAACCGGTTAAGTAGCATCGGTTAAAACATTTTATCTGTCTTTATAATGGCACAATTCACACTGACTCACAATCTCGTCGCTACCTACTACCCGCGTGGCAGAGAATTTTTTCCCATCCTTCGCCCTTTTTTTCCTTTCCCTCTTTTTTTTCCCAGAGCCCCGCATGCAGCGCATAAGATATTCTCACCTGCAGCGCGCCAGCAGCTCGTTAGCGATTTGCGGCAACAATGGCCGACAGGAGGCTGGATAATTATTCCGTACACATGCACATATCTCTCTCTCTCTCTATCCGTCTCTCGCTCTCGTCCCTCGTTTCTTTTCCTCTCCGATCTTTGAGCGTTCCTCTCCAACACCGAGCGTGTAATCCTCCGTTCTGCGCCGGCGAAACAAGTTGTTCGATCCCACGTCTCCGACCTCCAACGCGCGTCTCTTAGATAATTCTTTCTCCGAGGAGCCCGAGTAATCGAGTAGGCTGTTTGTATGCACTCGTATGCACAGCTGCATTGTTGTTGCAAAACAACACGTGGCATACCGGTAATCGACACGTAACACGCTCGTGCAAACATGTACACAAACACACGCTCGAGAATAGAGTTGGATCGACGAGAGCGGAGGACGGGTTAATCTTGCATAACGTAATAGCGAGGCAACGAGACGAGAGGACCTTACTTAGCCGTTTCTTATGATTTGATTATTGACTAATAATAACGAACCGTACAAATGGTAATAATAACGCCGGACTATTTTACTCGTTACGACGTAGCAATTGTGTCATTTTTTTCACATCGGCTGCATTAATCCGTTGATGAAATAATTTATTGTGAGATATTTTTGAGCGCTCTCTCTAAAATTATGGCAACATAAGAGATATCTCTTATTATATTTATCTTTAAATAATACGTATGAAATTTATAAGATATAATGTCGATTGTAATTATAATTTGTTTTATTAGATAGATACATATTTTAAACAGATATTTTATTTTGTATACAGGTTACTTGTATATTTTTTTGATAAAAGAATATTATTTTATTTATTTTACTTATTTTTGCGATAATTATTTTGTTTCATTTAGACAAGATTTCTGCGCTTATTGCAAAGATGAATGTTTCTCCGTGACGCAACGCCATTTGTTTGCCTCGACCTTTTGCTATGCGTCTGTAGCTGTTATTAACGACTTAACGTTTTCTCGTACTGGGTTTAACGTTAAACGGGTAAATAATTTTTCCATTTACACGGTGCTGGAATTCATAACCGCCACGTTTGGTTAAAACACGCGGCTACGGTTTTCCCGGGCGGAGGGTTAATGACCACTTAATTGCAGAACTCGCAATGCGGTCGTCTGGTTAATTGTAGGTCGCACAGAAACCGGAGTGATAAGCGCTTGACCGTGAGAAGATACAAAACGCATGGAAAATAGTAAATACGAATGATCTCATACTACAATTGCGATATCTTTCTTTTTTAACACTTATAAGTAACATTTATTGAAAAGATAACACGATTTTAATAATAATATTATATAATTAGTAATAATATATATAATTAGTAACAAATGAATAACAAATATATTTAAAAATTACAATTTTTACATATCTTATTTTATCGAATATATTGTATTTAATATATTTTTTTATTTACAATTAATTTAATATTTTTCTTTTACAATAGAAATTATATTTTCTGCAAAAAAAGTAATTTACAAAGTGTAGTCATATTTTCCAGTCAGTTTTAAGTTGCTGTTTTGCATTTATAAGTGGTCGATGAGAGTTTCCCGAGGGTATACTTGAAGTTTATTACGCGTCGAGTGTGCGAGTTATCGCTAAAGAGCGACTCCTTCTCCGAGGCCATAATTAAACGCTACCGAAATCGAGAATTAGACATCGTTATGCTTAGTGAGCTGTCATTTAACGAGATTCGATAATCAGCAATAAGTTTCTTTCCGGTATATAATTTCTAGTCTTTGTTAATTGTACCCGCTAACCGATAATTAGGCACGCCTTAACTATTTACGTCAGTATGCGATTAGAAGGTACTGTCATTATATCAATTTCTTACTTGCTTAGTTTATCAATGTTGCATTTTACGTGTGCATTTTCACATGATCGAAACTACTTTGAGACTTTGTAGTAATTGCACGTTGATCTATTGACCGACAATTTATAGCCCAGACTGTGCATGAATATTTTTTATGCAAATGTAAAAAACTATAGAATATGTATTACCGTTAGATCATAAGAGTGATGTTAGCAATGTGAGGATATTTTGTTTTAATTTCTATTAAAATAAACTTGTTTAAATTCGTACGTTCTTTTTAAAGAAAAATCGAAACTGTTATAGGGTAACTCCGGCAAATACGCCGCGTTGGGATTTACGCCGCAGAAGTCAGAAAAAATAGAAGGAGTGGGGATAATTTTCCCGCAACTACTCTGTTACATACCTTTATGTTATATTAGTATTGTGTTATAATTTCGGCTTCTTATTGTTAATATTAATGAAATTATTGTGAGTTGAATCGATTTGTTACTGTAATAAGTAACGCCATCATAAATTATAATCTACATAAAATGATTACTGTAGGACGTGTAAAAGACTTAGTGGTTATTTCGTGATATATACGTATAGTGGAATAGTAAAGCATGTTGTGTAGCAAAATACAAGTGCTTTACTTTCGTATTCTTTGTTTAGTTTGGTGTCTTGTATATCCCACCCGTTTAGGATATACGGCATTTTTAGCGAGTGGGATTATATGCGAAGCATACAAAGTGCGCAGATTGAATTCAGTGCACTAAATGCAATAAACGCATTACATGAAATATGTACCTCATGTCATAACACTTGTAATATATGTAAGAACCCATATAAGGTCGCCAGTAGTGACAACGAAACCAACGGTTGACCGACGCAACGACTGCCCACTAACGGCCAAGGTTCTGTCAGTTAATGCTGGGCCATCACTGGTAAACGACAGGCTGTCAAATGACGACCGAAATACTGTCAGCCAGTACTGCGTCCGTAGTATTGCCAATATTGCACCAATGTCCGAAATGTAGTTACCAGTACTGGTGCAGTACTGGGCCGATCGCAATATCTACGCTGGTACAATACCAGCTAACAACAGTTGGGCTAGTATCATTTGCCAATATTGGGCCCAAGTCATCCGACACTTAGCCAGTACTGCACCCGTAGGTTGCCAATACTACGCCAGTACCCAAACTACACCCTTATTAAGCTGGATCCCCCATCAGCGCAAATTGAGTTCGGATTAAAAAATTTAGTGCTCTTGTTGCTAATTAGTTGCTCCAGAAAGAATTTTGTTGCTCCAACCGCACAGCAGTAAAAAAAAAATGGGTAGGTCCAGCTTAATGGCAAGCTGGACCCCCCCCCCCCCATAGTCAAAAAATATATACAGAGCTACAATATCAAAAAAACAAGTACACCAGATTTTGTTGCTCTTTTGTTGCTCCAGAATAGTGCCAAGAAATATCAAAAAAAATTTAATTGTTAAACAAATATCGATAAACAATCAAAATTGCATCGTAACGCGTAGCAGCGTCATGATTAAAAACCACATGTACAGAGTTAATTGCTCCCATGTTCTTGATACCAAACTGTTCCATGTAACGTATACTATCGAAATATACCCATTTCCGATTTTGTTGCTAACTCTAACACATGCAAAATAATTAGTTTATCAGCATCGGCGCCCGCGCCGTCATTTTGCATGTGTTAGAGTTAGCGACAAAATCGGAAATGGGTATATTTCGATAGTATACGTTACAAGGAACATTTTGGTATCAAGAACATGTGAGCAACTAACTCTGTACATGTAGCTTTTAATCATGACGCTGCTACGCGTTACGATGCAATTTTGATTGTTTATCGATATTTGTTTAACAATTAAATTTTTTTTGATATTTCTTGGCACTATTCTGGAGCAACAAAAGAGCAACAAAATCTGGTGTACTTGTTTTTTTGATATTGCAGCTCTGTATATATTTTTTGACTATGGGGGGTCCAGCTTGCCATTAAGCTGGACCCACCCATTTTTTATTTTTTTTACTGCTAAACGGTTGGAGCAACAAAATTCTTTCTGGAGTAACTAATTAGCAACAAAAGAGCACTAAATTTTTTAATATGACCGGACTTAATTTGCGCTGGTGGGGGTTCAGCTTAATAGGGGTTCAAACTACGACAATCGGTACTGGCCCAATACTGGGCCGATTGTAAAACCCTATATGGGAAGATTGTTATTATTATTTATTATTTCATATACATATTATTTACCATTCTTATTCCTTAATAAAACTTTATAAACACATTTTATAAGTTATTGTATCATTATACGTCTTATTTATATGCATTATTTATAAATTTTTCATGAGCGCCGTACGTACCCCCCTCCCTTTATGAGTAGCCATATATCCCACCCCTATGGGATATACGGCAAAAATGCAAGGATTTCAAAAAGTTTATTTTTTAATATGAAAAATAAATATTTCGGATTTCTAATATTTTTTCCATAATAGTAGACAGTACAAAGTTTTTGCTGATATAGTTCGTTTACTATAAACATAGTAAATAATATTTAATAAATTAAGTTTTTAATAGGTGCGGCGTATATACCGGAGTTACTCTATGTATATTACTAATGAAATTATATATGGAGTTAAACATTCTTATCTACCCTTTATGTATAACAAGATAAAATATTTCTCCCAGATTGCGTGCGAGAATAATTCAATTCCATCAGGATTTCCTGAATCGTAATTGACACGAACAGAGCTTAGGGCGTGTTAGTCGGTATCCTTTAACCGCGACGAGCTATCTAGGTGTGCTCTTTCGCCGAGGAATTCGCAGGGCATCGGTAATTTCTTGAGGTTTTCCGCGGTCGTTACGCGGTCGCGAAGTTAATTGAGTAGAAAGCGATTCAACGTGGAAATGTGCCGACTCTTCTGCCGGGCGTATTAAATGTCTTGGCGTTATATTATCATTAAAAAGAACAGAGAAAAGAAGAGAAAATGTTTATTACTATTTTAAGGCAAAGCTATATCGAAGTAAATATATCTAAATAAATTAAACAAATAATGTAGTTACAGAATCAATTAAGTTATTATATCTAGTCAAAGACAATTGTGCCTCCACATTATTTCTCTGCAGTATTACAAATAATATAGCAGTTTACAAAAACAACGGTAAATGTTGGAAGTTTATTTAGAAATTTTCGTAAACTTAGAAAAGGTTAACCATAATTAATTTTATTGAAAAATATCAATATATAATGTATTTTAATATACTGAAATTTCTTGATTATTAAAATAATCTAAAATGCTAGCAAACAAAAAATAAAAGAATATACATTATAAAATGCATCATAATTTTTCTTTAAGAATAAACAACACAATAGTACAAAATTAAAGCATACGATTGGCTATTCGCGCCGCTTAACAGCGAGACATGTAATTTGTCTCTAAATAAAGAGGAAGAAGAGGGTGGAGATGATGCATTTCCGATGCAGTCGATATTGCCGTTGCGGAATCGGTCGTTCCGCTCGACGAGTCGTACCTGCGAATTTCCAGTGTGATAGTATGCAAGAGAAACGTTAGAATTATATCCGCCAAACAGGCCGAGGCGAGGCGAGACGAGACACATTCATCCTGTCACCCACGTTCGTGTTTGTTCTGTAGCGTTTCGATAGCGTTTTTTTTTCCACGGCGTGGCGCACGTCGTTATCGTGAAAGTGCGTGCGATCGTGCAGCGATAATCGTGCGATGTGTTGTCACAGATTGAAAATAATAGTAGAAAACGGACCGATACTGCCCTACTCCAGTTGGATGAAAACGGGGAAAATTCTACGTCATGCTACATGCCGTCTGTGACAAGGTAATTGCTTCGAGAAATTGACGGTATCATCAGGAATTTTCTCCTGCAAGAATAAGAGTATGATAATGTCGAGAAAGAAACTTTTTCTATTTTAGCATCTCTTTAAAAAAATAATTAGAACGTATAGTTTAAACTGTACATATATAAATGGATTAAAGATAAAGATATAAAATGGAAGAAAAAATTATATTTTAGTTTTACAGATGTTACTTAATTGAAAAGAAAAGGAAAGGCCAAAGTATCTCGCCAAGTATAGTTACAGTTTTTCTGTGATTTTGAAGTGGGACGAATATTGATCTGGTAACTAAACATGTGCAATTTTCTTCTTTCTATTTTTAGAACGATGGGTATTAATTGTTCTACTTTCGGGCGAGTCAGAGAAATTGATGTACAGGTTTATTTTTTTGGATACATTCCGCATCAACTTTTTCCTCGCCGGTAATCTCGCGCGAGAGCTATGTACGCAATGTCGCCGATTCGCGTGGACGTGAACGAATGATGAAGAACAGGGGGTGTGTGAGAAGAGAGGACCTGATACGGCTCTTGCGTTAATAGGAGCGTAGCGTCTACATTTTTTTCGATTGATTCTGATATGCCTGTGACGCGAAAAATGCTCGTTATCGAGTCGCATGTACCGCAATTAAAGATGTATCGAAGGACAGATAGAAACAGGATGTTCCTTCGAATCTCTAATCTTCCTTCCTCCTCGTCTTCGATCGACCGATTGCATCGCGTCTCACGGCCGAGATGGGGACAGGTTTCCAGTACATACGGGGGTTCGATAGGCACCGGATGCGGGATATGCAGGCGACGAGACGCGTGGGATTCCTTCTTGATGCGTAGCACGCAAATATGCATCGCCGTTCCGACCTGGCAAAGTTGGAGTAACTTTTTCACTTGTAAGTGAGAAATAAAGTTTTTAGAAAGCTATCGCAACGAGGAAATTTAGGTACAAATATCTTTAACATAGGAAACTAATAATTTAATAGGATGGGAGAAAATGTTCGTCAAATTCTTTGATATAAAAAAGGATAAGAATCTGTATTATAAACTCAAGTATTATGGCGTAAAAATTTTTCATACCAGTTTTACTGTCTTCATTTTGTACAAATTGAAATTGAATTTGTTTTTGTGTGTGTTTTATACCTGTTATTTAAAGATTAACTACGTTCCCTATTACATATTTTATACTTTCATGCAGTTTTATACTTTCAGAGATTTTTTATCTTACAATATAATAAATATTAATATAGTTGCTGTTTCTTATATTATTTTCCTTAGTTTTACTTCGCTTATAATTGGTCTTAATTTTTCATTCGTTCCACTTGTAGTTATAAAAACTAAATTAATTTTAATTAATGAAAGTCAGAGGCATGAGCAAAAATTTGCTATATTTTATTCGTTTATATGTATATATCAGTTTATTAAAGCTTGGAAAGTGAGAGAATGACAGGGAATTTTTTAATTCTATTTGCGTGACAACTATAATATTTCCGGAACAAGCCCCCCGGGAGGGATTCGAGGAAAGATATATTCGACGAAATCCTATAGCCATCATCGAGTGGTGCTTTTCGCATTCCAAGCGTATAGGAATCGAATGCCGACGGCGAGTTAATGCGTGTAACGGGATTTTCTTATTGGGCAGGCATCGCTCGCGACACGCTCTGTTTGGCTAACGAGGCGGCGAACGTGGCAGCGGACCTTTAATTGCCTTTAATAAAGTATAGCTTGGTACCTCGTTGCCGGTTGTTCCGCCGCGTTCGCGATATCGCCTTCGAAAGGTCGAAGAGATCGTCGTGAGCGGCACCTACGCCATCGTTATAACGCGGGGGCACGTTTATATCGGTTTTATTAGAGATTAGAAACGTAGTGGGCCTCTCTGTCGTAATCTGGGTCACGTTGTTTTGTGCTTAAGGACTAACAAGGACTCCGATCCGCGAAGCGTGTCAAGGACAACCAGAAGGAAGCGGTCCGCCCGAGAGCGAGCGACCTGTTGTCCATTATTGTCAATTGTGAGACAAGTGCCTTCGATTGCATAACGTCGCGATAGTCACATTTGTTGAACCACACGAGAAAGAAAAAGAGAGAAAGAGAAAGAAATAACTCATGAATTATTCTTAATGAATCGTCAGATGTACGGTACGATCGGACGAACTTCTCGTCAGGTGTGAAAAAATTGAATGAAAACCGTGACAGACCAGAGTTAAAGTCTGTATCCATAATTAGCGTGATAAATCGTGATGCAAATGAAATTTTCGTATCGAAATCTCGAAATTAGTAATACGAGGTGAAAATGTATAGTCCATGCAAAACTTTAAACCGAATTACAACTTATAATTTTGCTATATCGTATATCGTTAGAATGGGTGCTACAACTTTTATTATATTGAAATATTTATTCTATCGTGCAAAAATTAATGTATCTCTCCGTTCTTTAACATGGATAATTCTAAGTGATCACTGTGTTTACAACAAAATTTAGTTAGAATATTTAATTTAATATTATATTTATTAGGTTTCTCTCTGTTACTTTATAATATAAAAAGAAATGGTTACTTATACGGGGAGTACCCTGTATATTCCGTAATAAATTATTTCATAACGATATTCGCCGATGCGTTTTAGTGACCGGCGATATGCTATAGCAGTATACTGTTTATGGTTCGCTAAGCTCATGCTGTTGGTACGTGACAATCAGCACGCCGGAAGTTAATTGTGAACGTGCGACGAGCGACAGGAAATCGTATGAACCGGACGGAAAGCGGTTAAACAGAGCGTAAGCGCTCGTGCAGTGAAATTGATTCAGTCGAAAAAGTGGAATATCATTACTGATGACGGAGATCAACACATCTCGAGCGCTTTATCAATATATTGAGCATTAGGCGACTTTCGATTAGCCTTGTGCTTTTTAGTAAATATTTTTTCGATAAGAGCAGTGGCTGTGATCACGGCTGACGAGATAACTGGACCGTGAATCCGGTGTTTGACATTTTTATACATGAAATAGCGTGGAAAGTGTCGCTGTGTGTTTTTATCTACTTGCGATGTATATTCAGTGAATCGAGAAGATTCAAGTTTAATCCTTTCACGGCAATCTTTTTATATATATATATATATATATATATCAAGTATTCTTATTTAAATGAGAAGAATTTGAAATCGATGATGGAGATACTTTAAGATCCACTTTTAGTTCGAGGCTACGTTTTTATAAGATGGACGTAAAATTGAATTAAATTTTGTCAAAGAATTATTAGTAGTGAACAAATATTTAAACATCTTTATGGATTTATCTCATTATTCTTGTGTCGAAACTTTAATTATTTATTTTTATTTAAAGACGATTGATGAATAATTTAACGTGCAATTTTGTGCGTATCAATTTTATCGAGAATTTCTTAACAAATTATCCTTTTTCATACACAATAAAATTCTAGTTTCCTGGCTTCGGCATATGTTTAGGCATTCAGTGTTTTTATCGGATGCTCGACATTCTTTCGTTTAGCTTGCACAAGGAAGCGCCATAATTTTTCCGAAGGAAAGAGGTGCGGAACGTTTACTCTCCGAGTAGCCTACCTTTATTTCTCCATAAAGTCGAATGAATTCTCGTTCTTATTCTTATCTCGGTCTTTCCAGACGACAAAGAGAGAGAAATGATCGTCTCGTTTCGAGATTACCACGCATTGCGAGATCGGCCGGATGAGAACGGACGACGTATTACTTCTTTGCGAGAGCGGCCTTTTTGCCAGTTCGGCCACGCCGCTCCATCGTGTAAATGCGATACGATAGTCATTATTTACGCGGCATTATCTTATACCACAGGGATATAACGAGTGCCAAATTATTGCGCGTTGATTGCCGCGGATAAGCGCTTGCGTCTTTTACCACGCGGACTTGAGATCGTTTAAAGTTTCGAATTGCCGAAAACGTAGATTTATATTCACGTCGACGTTGTACTCCAGTTGTAACATGATTACACATCGTATTTTATTGAGTTAATTACTTTAAATGTGAATTTAATTGCTTGCGTTTTGTAAATGTATATAATAATGGGGACGATAATGTTCGGCTTGAAGCTGAAGATAATTTTGAGTCCTCGACGAAAACATTTTCAAGCAATGACATATAAAATCGTAACTTGAAGAATTGATAAACTCTCACTAAAATTATCGTAAGTTTTTTTTAACAAATTACAAGTTTGAAACTTAATTTCCACTTCTACAAGTACATAAATATTACTATGTTTTAATTAAGTTATTCGTACATATTTGTGCGATTGCCATATAGTTTAATCAATTACATTAAGACGCTTACATGTTGAAAGCGTTAAATTTATTATGTTTCTATTTAAATAAATCTCTCTTAATGAAATTATTAATGCTGAGCGTACCAGCACATATATTTGTATTTACTTCAATTAAATTAGGAAAAAAACTTGAGAAATGAAGGAGAAAAACGATGTGCTTTTACACAAAATAATCCTGTTTTTTTTTTACTAGTGCTACGAGGACGCATTAATAAATAAAAAAAAGAAATAAACAAACTGAATGTGTTCAGAATGAAAACGACGGTGTTTGCTTGATAACCGATAAGAATACTCGATATACACTTGACGAATGCCTGATTCTTTAAGATTCCTTAGAGATAGGTTTCCATTTCACATGTCTATCGTTTCCACGAGAACGACCTCTTCCTGGCTCTCTCTCTTTCATCCTGTTTCTACGAGTATTTGGAATCCTCCTTTGAACAATAATAATAACAGTTTCAGGTGAAGGTATCGTTGGATAAAACGCGGATCACTTGAAAGTTTGATTAGCTTCCTAGTTCCTCTCCAGTAAAGATTATTTTCTGAACGCGATGTGACGGCTGCGACTATTTTTCTTATTCTCGATCTTTGACCCGCGCTTCCTGCGATAGAAAAAAGATCACTCTATAACACCGACAAATCGGTCTCGTGAAATCGAGGTCGCGTCATAATAACGCACCGGCATGTCGGATTCATTTCTTTTACTCCATCTTCGGCCTTTAATGTTATATACTTCTATCTTAGAAAATTATTGTACACGAATATCTTAAATTATAGACTTGTATATAAATTACACTCGTATTATATCATTTTTCCATCTAAGAAATTTTTTTATCAACTTGAGAATAATTTCTTCTTTAAAAAATTCCATTACACATACGTTATTTTTTTACTTAATTTTCAGTGTTAAATAACTTGATAATTTCCTCTTAAATTAGATTCTAATATAATGTTTTGTAACTGTTTCCTTAAATTTATAAAATATTTATTCAATTTTGAAGCTACATTTTTTTGTAATACTTTTCTTTTTTTATTAAGAAACAAATCTATTTATTATTTATGTCGAAAACGACACAAAAATAAAAATAAGGCAATAATTACATATATCTAACGTGAACTGTTTTTTATTTTAGGCTACGAGGAAAATCTCCAAATGTGGATATCTGTTCGTCGCACCTGGCTGGGATTTTTCGAACCCGTTGAACCGGACAAAGGTATGTTTCACTTTTAAATCTTTTAAATTATTTCAATTCGTTAAAAACAATCCCTTTCGATCGGGCGGCATCGTCGATTGAATTACATCGCAAAGATGAAGGAAAGATATTCTTTTTTTTTTATTTTAATCGTCGATCAGAAATGCGCACCGTGATCAACTCATCGATCACTTCCGTTTCGATGCTCGGGGCTACGTGACGCGTTATCAGCCGATCGAGTCTATCGATCGCGGGAAATCACACCGTGAGATGTGGATCAGGCCGCCCGCCGCCGCGCCGCGCAATTTGCTCATTATCGAGAAAGTGAGGATAAGCGGGCGCCGTATCCTCCACGCCGCTGAAAGGAACTCGGCGATACGTTTTTCCACGGCCTCGTGCGAGGCGATTCGCGCGCGCGATTCGCCTCGCGAAAACGTGACTTCGAGGAACACGTAAACGAAGTCGTTCCGGCTTTATTTTACATTTATGACAGCGCGCACGAATGTTGTTCCTTTCTAAACTTTCTCCGATATGAAATATATGCTCGTTAACACTTCGTACGGATACGTTTCTTTTTCATCCCGATGCGTCGGTCGCGCAGAAGCGCAATTTTTCGATACTATCTATCGAGGCGATTTAGACGTTAATTGCGGCGACTCGCTGAGAAATGCTGAAACACGAATGTTGGTTCGCTAAGCTGTCGGTTGTATGATTTATGCTTGTCTAATGGGAATGATGCTGTGATGACTGTTGTAATTTTCTCTGTCAAAGTGTCCGCGACATGTACTATTTGATTGACGTGTCGATAATCCAGAGACGGTACCGTTAATCGAAAAGGCCAATTGTCAAGAACTCTCTAAATCTAAATCAGTGGGTAATCACTGATTATATATTATTAGTCCCAAGCCACTGATAATCAGTGATTCAACTGAAAAAAGGAAGTTTGCATAATTAAAATACCAATATTTGCACGTCAGTTCCACTATCATATGGATACATTGAATTTATACATTAAAGCAAGATTAGCTAGATTAGGGATTTGACGTTTCTTTGATTTTTTAGTTGAACTTCACTGCGAATTCACTGATTACCTGTAGCATAATTATGGGATTGATAATCAGTGATTATCCACTGATTCAGATTTAGAGAGAAGGGAAGTTGATAATTCGCCAAAATTATAATAATGGTTTGTAGTAATGTTGTTACATTGGGAATACACAGGTGACCTTTAAGAAAAACCGCAAGGTTCTCATTACAGTACGTATACGAGAGTGACTGCTTGTTAATTAAGAAAATGTGGTCGTCCTGCGATATTCTTGAATTATGATGGAAATGTCAAGCTAGATGTTGTTGAATCGTTACTATCAAGGATCAACAATAACCTTTAGTTATTGCGAAACTGTGCGTTTATCTATCACCGTATTACGTGTAATACTTCAGAAATATCGCTTGTAATTATCATCAGCAGTATGTATTTACGAATTAAACTATTCGGGAAGATTGAAGAAACTGAGAGAAGAAAGCGTAATTTCCTAGTTTGAAGTTGTCTGTAGGTGCAGGTATTCTTGATTATAGCTGAGATTTACACGATCGATAATTATCGACGTGTATCGAGCTCGTTCGTCTTACATTGCTGGCGAATAGAAAGTGGTCCCATGGTGACCGCCTTTGGCCTCGATCTTGATTTTGCTCGCAATAATCTGTCATGTGATGTTCTATGACAGGCTGACCGTCTTAATTTTTGCTAGGGTTTCTCAATCTATCGCGAATAGAATCGCTTTAACGGAGCACTGTCGTATGTGAGATTTTGTAGCATTTCTATCCTATAGAAACACAATTTCTATCGTCACTGCTCAATAATTTTTCGAAATTCAATATTTATTCGATAATTTTGAGGATCCGATTTACATCTTAAAAAATATTTGATTGTTTTTCGCGAAATAATTTTGCGTATAATAGTAATTTCTACCGTAATATTTTAACTGCTTCTTAAAGTTATATCATCAATTTTGTCAAATATTTAATATTATAGGAGATAATTCTCATATATTATAAATTTTTTATATAATTATACACACGATGACCCATTTTAATCGACGGATCCAAATATCTCCTAAAATACGCCAGCTACAAAAAAATGGTTGGGGCAAAAATTGTCGAGGGCAATGAGGGTCATTTATCTGTGCTAATAATTTTGACCTTCAGGTCGATTTTCAAGGTCATTTTTTTAAATGGAAAATTTTACGTTTGAAATAATATTTTAGAATTTGTTATTGTGAGTTTAAGAAGGTAAATTCAAGGTCAAATCAAGCATCGCAAACGTGAGAGGCAAGGGAACTCACGATAATCAAACACCCCAAACGTGAGAGGCAAGGGGACTTACGATAATCAAGTACCCCGAAGAAAACAGAACTTACTACGTCCACGTCGTTGTTTCCGGGTAACGCTAAAAGTAAAGACAAGGTCTTTGAATTTTTCGAAGCTTTTCACTATTTGAAGTACCGCCAAACACTTATCATGCATAAAAAGCTTATAAATCTAAATTAACAGCTTCTAAGTGCTTTTTAATCATTTAATTTTGATTTGACCTTTTTAAACTCACAATAACAAATTCTAAAATATCATTTCGTAAAATTTCCCGTTCTTTTCGAATCCGGTATCAAAAATAGGGGTTTCCATTTAAAAAAGTATCTTGACCTTCAAATAACCTTGAAAATCGACCTGAAGGTCAAAATTATTAGCACAGATAAATGACCCTCATTGTCCTCGACAATTTTTGTCCCAACCATTTTTTTGTAGCTGGCGTATTTTAGGAGATATTTGGATCCGTCGATTAAAATGGGTCATCGTGTATACAAAATTTGTAATATATTAGAATTAAACAAAATTTATAAGAAAAAACGATTTTATACAACTTGAAGTGTTTTATTAATTATACAGCATTTATTTTAGAAAAATTTTTTTTATTCTTTCATTAATTTTCCGTTTGCAATTTGTTCTGGATTTTTTAAAAATGTAGAAAAATTTACAGTTTATGTTTTTCAACATTTCTATTACATTATCTATAAAATAATTTTTTAATAAGAGATATTTTAGATGCGAGAATTGGACTCCGCCTTTATTTCGGAGAAACTTGAGAGTGAAATTTCGCTTGTGCCAAAAAGAACTCAGATTGCGGACCGAGAATTAAGAATATTGTCGAAATTACTTATCTATGAGAATACTGCTAATTATTTATTATTGCTATTTGTTATCTATAATACAAATCATTAGATTTATAACGTATAATTTTTATAATCCTTGGAGGGCTTTAAGGTACTAATAAACGCTTTCTATTGTTATCACCATTACTTTGAGTCCCCATAAAATATGCTTGTCATAAAAGGAGAAAGACCAACTCGGTGAACGACAGTTTTCAGACTCTTTTGATTATCTGCGATTTTTGATTAACGAATTATTGTCGTTCTCGCAGTTAAAGGTATCATCGGGAGATTACATGGACCGCGACGCGAACTCGTAAATTCCGGTCCTTGCGCTGCGGAGAAAGTGAATAATTAGAAGCCGCTTTAAGAAAGCCTTAAAGGTCTTTGAGACCCGACCAATGAAGCGGTGCGTAACAGCCGTTAATGCGCGGTACCGACTCCTTAATTAAGTGGACCTTGTTAATTCATATATTATACATGGCGCGTACTCAGGATTTTCTCCGCAGTGATAAATCCCGCAGATACGTCCAACAATTTAGCAGCCGCTTTAATAACGACATCGCGTCACGGTTCACTATATTTTATCGCTCCAGACGATGGCGATGTTTAAAGGAGACTCGGATTCTTGAGAGATTATTAGTTAATATTTTACAGCATTCCTCTATCCGATTCTTTTCTCATTGATGTAAAAACGTTCGCGCCGGATGGCGAATGTGCATAGTTGTATTTATCATGTCTCAGTGATATTTTTTACAATCAGTTATACATATAGAGACGGATAAATAAAATACATTAAACATTAATATATAAAATTATAGTGTGTTTAAAAAAAAACAATTTAATCTAATTTTTTATTAACTTTTTTAATTTTTAACTTTTTTAACTTTTATTAATTTTTTAGCCAAACGATTGAGTCAATCGATAGTAGAATCGTTATGCTACTTGTACAAGCATTTATAATTAATACGTATTTGAGCAATCAGTTATATAAATCTACACTATTTATATACATTCATTAGCAGTCGAGTGATATTTTAGCAAACATGTTGTGACTGCTATGGTGGATTTATTTTTCGGATTTATTCACGGTCATGGTGGGAAGGTGCGATCCAAGATGGGAAATTTATCTAATCGTTCGGTATTTCGCACGTCTCGAATTTCACGACAATCCGATGGCGTCGTGATACAACTCTCATCTAGCGATATAATAAAGCGATGCCTTTATTTTCACTCCGATAATACCTCGAGGCGTCGAGAGAAGTCGAATGGTAGGAATCTCTCACGGATCGTGAGATCGAAGAGGATCGATGGATCTCCGTTGCAGTATTGCGGTTAGAAAAGTACTCTCGCGAGTATGCGTAACTATTCGCGGCTAGAAATTACATTTATTCTGTTCTCTCGATTTCCCTCTGAAGTTGAAAGCCTTTCTTCAGATCAATAATCTTTTAGTAATTTAGATACTATCGTAGATCAATATTTTCCACTAATATAGATTCTAATAATATACACAGATCCAATAATAATTATTTCTTCCTCTAAATTTCTTCTCCTGAATTGAATTTTTTAATGAATTTCAAATAATCGTAAGAACTAGACTTAAAATTAATGATGCAATATTTTTAGAATCATTAGGGAGTATTTTTTCTTAACTTTTGCGATCTTAACTTTCGTAATATCTCAGTTTCAAGCACGGTATCTTTTTTAAACACATATATAAAAAGTTTTTCGTGCAATTTATATAATTTAGGAAAGATTTTTTTAGAATTAAAGGATTATATTAATGATATCATTTAAAATTTGTAATTTTAAGTTTATAGCTGTATTTTCTTTTAGTATTAAATTTTTATACATAAAAACTTGACTCAAATATTCACAGGGTCTAAAAGAGTCTGTGGGATTTGTTGAATATATATAACGTATACGTATCCAATATCAATCGCAATTTGTCCGATATATGAACGTAAAATCCTGGCGCTTGCCTCATTGTGCGCTTTGTAAAAGCGCGACGTAAAGATACGGAAAACAATGAAAATCGCCGGAAACATCGTAAAGCAAGCACGGCGTTGGAACGCGATGCGTGTGCGCAGCAGTAAAGCAGCTCCATTATACATTCACTGCGTGTTTGCGCCATTGTAACGACACCGTAAAACGATAAGGTGCAATGACTCTGACGATAACGCGGCCAGGCCTTTTTCTGTTGCGCAACGATATTCGCGCAAGAATAAACAAATTTCTACATTGTGACACTTGTAAGAAAGTGGACTCTATCTCGGTTATGTTTTGATTTCACCGTTTACCTTTCATAGTCACCCTGCGTGAAAAGTTTGCACAATAACGCGCGAAAGCACGTATTCAGCGTATCTCGCGAACAAAAACGCGCGATGGATTGTCGATCGATTTTCTGCGGTAGCAATCACGCTGCTGATAACGGCCGTATCGATAATCGGAACGGTAGCGTGATAATAAGGCTGCACCAGTGGCTAATTCGCGAATTGCCTAGTTAATTGCGTCGGCTGTGATATTATTTTATATTTTCTTTCATAGGCGAGTCGTTGATAGCGACCTCGATTAATTTATTCGATTCGGTGTTAATCGATTATTGCTCGAGGTAGCTTACGAGGCAGAAACGCTTTTAATTACAATTCCGCAGCTCTTTATGCGTAGTCAGCCAGTTCGATATTACATTAATGTGGCGGCAGCGTTTTACACATGTTTCGTTAAGTTTTTAATGCACAACAATATTTCATGTTCTTTATTGCGTAATGGCTATATCGCTGCATTGCTAATTTGCTTCCGCGACACGGTTTATTGTCGTCAGACATTGTCATCGTCGCGACTAAGCAATGCCGTATTTCTTTCCGTATGAATGTTTCTTTTCGTTTCCTTTTGTGGTTGTAAGTTATATTGAGCCGATAAATATGTATTCATGATACTCTATTGCATAATTCATGTGCCTTTTATTGCGACACACCTATGACACCTGCTCGTTGTCACATTTGGCGTTAATCTGAAAGATAAATATTCTTATCGCCGAGTAAAGACAGAGAACTCGCGCCTTTCGTTCCGGCGTCCCAACTTTACTCTCTCATTGAAAGCAAAGCATCGTATATCATATCTTATCGCAGTTGTAATAAACGTTTGAAATCGTAAATATCTCGGTTAAATTTACAGTATATTGTTGTCTACAAGAATAGATCGATTTCGATTTTTCGCGGATAAAATCGCAGATATAGAATCGTATTTTTAATGCGATAATATATAACGCTTTGCGTACACCATTATAATCTAAAAATCTAATATTATATGATAGATTTGACCATTACTTCCAATATAGGTACGCAAAATTGTGAAGATATATGTTAAGATATTTGATGTTAAGAATAAGAAAATTCATGTTGAATACATAATTAGATAATTACATAATTATATGTTTTTAAAAATGTCTCGCTAATTTGCGCGTTTTACAACATTATTATTTATCTTACTAGGCGTTTCTTGTTTCTGTGTACAAACGATAAAACGCAGTATGATACACATTACAATAACATATCCCAATAAAATCTCACTGATAAAATCTGAACAAAACGGACAAACTTGTCAAGTGTCATTCCTAATGCCTTGCATGCTGGATGATTCAATTAGAAACGATTGAATCTAATTCCAGTACATTACACACATACGTAATATATACACGCATATATGCGTCGTGCATTTCTTTAATTATCCAATTAACGCACTCGCCTCCATTCGAATGAGACCGTGGATAGTCAAGAAACGAGAGCGCCGCAGCGGCAGGGAATTCGCAAGATATTTTCCCAGCAGTGTGAGGGGAAAGAGATACAGACGGGACGGATATGAAATTGGTGCTGGGGTATTCTAATGAACCGTGCAGAAAGCGCAAGAAAAATCGAGGTCGGACGCGCATACGCGTGGAATTCCGTAAAACATTCCCGAGTCGCAGATTTACATTGTAGGCGCACCGCGTAACTGTTCCCTTTCACTGTTTTTTTCGGTCCCACTGAAAAGGCAAGTAGTTCGTTGCTCGCATTATTTGTGCGGCATTCCCGACACGTGTACGTTCCGCGGTCGCAGGACCGGCCGGTGTTAAGGTGCGCCAACGTATCACATCTCGTGGCTCGATGAACGAGCCGCGTAAATCGCAATGTTAATCGCGACCGCTCGAAATTCTTTACGTGGCGTTTTTAATGGAAGTTTTTGACTTTTTTGACCACTCTATTTCGGAATGCATTTAGCGAGATTGATTAATCCTAACAAAATTGAAATAACATAGGCAGTACATTTTATTGAAATTGAACGAGGACAATGTTATTCTAAAGCAGGTTGTTAAAGGGACTGATTTAAAAAGTGAAATTTCATTCTTCAGAGTGAGATTAACTTTAAAAGTTTTAGAGAATTGGAAAGAATAAGGGCACTACACTGAAAGAAAAGATTGCTGCAACAAATTAGATGGTTAAATATGGCATAGCATTTTTAATTGGCTGTAGCAACCAATTTTTGGTTGCATTAGTCAATCGAAATCCTATACTGACATTACGGATAGGCTAACACAACCAACAATTGGCTGCAGCATCCAAAAATTGGCTGTTGCAACCAATTAAAAATGCTATGCCATATTTTACCATCCAATTTGCTGCAGCGGCCAATCTTTTGTTTCAGTGTAGGAGTCAGGCGTAGAAGACGTCGCGCAAATAATACACCTATTATTGCGTGAAACTATTCACTAAACGCGCTTACATGTTTCGGCTCACTTTTGAGCCTTCCTCAGAGCAAACACAAACTAACATATATAAACTAAAAGTTATCCTGTCACATGGTGAGCTCTCCTACATCGAGAATTTAAATGCCAGAGTTAAACAATAAAAAAAGGAAGAAAAGGAAAATGAAAAAAAAAGAGAAATATTGAAAATGTCGAAAGTTTTTTAGAAAATACAAGTCAGTATTCTTATAGTTAAATCTATCAAACGCTCTAATCGAGATAATCAGAAATTTAATTACAGTATCCAGATCGGAATTCGTTTTGTTTATATCTCTTGTTGGTACAACGATACTTTCTTCACTGTAAAAGCCGTGAAGGAATTTATTTCGGCTAACGAATTGTCACATTTTATTAGAATAATTTATACAATTTTATCGTAGGCGTGCAACAGAAGCGATTTATCTTTGAAACGGCTCCGTTCGCACGGTGAAACAATTTAATCGTATTGCATTTACGTTTCTACGCGCAGCTTTAATGAGCATGTTCCTACTCGCAACGACGCAGTCGTCGCCTTCTGAGCGTCGACCTGCACGCGCGAGTAGTACACGGCTTAAGGCCCGGCCGCTGTGAAATGCATTTGCTTACAGCTGGCTCACGTACGTCCATATAAAACATCGCATTATTCGCGAGTTATGCCCCGTACGCACGTCGATGCTTCTTTCTCTTCTTCTTTTTTTTTTTACCTTCACCCTTTTATGCTGCCTCTTAAAGTCTTCAGGCAGCCCTTAGCGCACATGTGTATCGTCGTCCGTCTTTTTCCTCCTCTTCTCGTTTTCCTTTTGCCCCTCTCTGCACCACCTTGGCAACGCGCGACGAATGCAAATGCATACTTGGACTCGTCCGAATCCGCTGAGATACATTAGACGATTTTAAATGCGAAAAAAAAAGAATAAGGGATTATTGTTGCAACTTTGTGCGAGTCAGTGATGAGATACGTTGCAACCGGGGTTGCAAAAAATGTCGGCTCTTTCGAATCCGATGAAATATATTAAGCCGAAAAAAGTATTTTCGCCTTTGTGAACCGCGATAGGCATCTGCGCGGAGCTGCATTTTGCGACTCATTGCCGTTTCACGCGCGGATTTTGCAACGTTACGAATGATGTATATCGGTGGTTCTCAGCACATTTCAGATTTGCAATTTATGAGAATATGAGAAAAATTTCTGGTTGGAAATGAACGAAGCAGAAGATTCTCATCATATCGATCAGAATTCTGGTTATCTCAAGTAGAATTATAATAAATTTAACAAGAGAGAGAGAGAAAATTTCGATTTGTTCATTTTCAATCAGAGTTTCAACATGCAAAGAACGATTTTGCTGAAGTATCTAAAAATTTAGTTAGATACGATCTGAGAATAATTTTGTTGGATCATCAAAATAATTACTTAGGAATCTCAAGCATGATGAGCAATGCTGCGAAGAGTAGCAAAGAGTTTTGATATTCTAGAAATTAGTTTGAGCATCCTGCATAATTATTTTGATAATCATATAGATAATTATTTGACTAACAAAATTTTCAGGTCTGCATCTGGATAACTTTTTAGACATTACAGCAAAACCGTTCTTTCCGTTATATTGGATTAATGTAACTAGACTCTTTTTCACTGGAGATGTTCCTTAGGAGGATCAGTGTTTCATAATCAGCACTGGTTGCAGTTTTTTCTCGTTCATGTGACAGCTTATTATGACATAAAAAGGAAAAAGTTACCAATTACTAATTAAAGCTGAATAACATAGTTCTTTATATTATTTAGGCGTACTGATCTTTGCATGGATTTCATATATGATTGCAATTGAGGAGGAAATGAACAAATCGCGTGGGATTGGCACGTACAAAACGCTATTTTCATCGAGTATCCACAGATTTATACTCGCAGTTCTGAAATCGAAAGTCATCCGCGATGAATTCGCAGTCGTCTCGCTTTCTATTATTGGAGAACGCACAGAACTCTCATTTATACGTCGCGTTTGTCTGTAAATATCTAATTTTCAGTCTATAAATATGAATCTAGCATTATATCAGTCATATTTAGCACTAGATGTGAGATATACATTTTCCCGCCCTATATTTTTATGGCCGTCTCGATTGATGTAGAAACTGAAACTGGGAGATCAGTAGATAGATCGGGAACATAGTAGTATCGATAAGCAAAGGTTACTGGGCGAATCAATAAATTGCTGCATAATTTAGCGTTCGCGTTGTTTTATGGTCGTTTATTATGCACCTGCATAAATCATGTTACGACAAAAAGGCATCGCGCGCGAAGTCTCGCCCGTTCGATCTTGAGGCTTTATGCATTCCTTACGCGTGTTTCGAAAGTAACGGCGTGGCGAGGCGGTGTGTAAGGGGTCAGAAAGCGAAACAAAAGGTCCAGCACGCTTGTCGTGCTAAACTAATTATCGATAAGGCAATCAATCTCTAGAACGCGCCGCGCTCCAGGTCACTAATGCCAACCTCCGGGCCAAGAGAGAAAGCAGTTTTGATTAGAGTTGTAAAACCATCTATTCCACTATATTAACTATCTAGATTATGTATAATATCATAGATTCTTAATGCGTATGTGTAATTTTACGAAATCTCGTTGCGCCTCGTAATTGCATTTTGCATATTACGATGAAAGTTTTATGTAAAATCACGCTCGAACAAATCGAATCAATCATTTGCGAAAATTGCTGACTTTCGAGCCTTTAATTTTTTTCTATAATTTCTGTATAAAATAGAATTTATTTATAATTTCTATATAAATACATCGAGTTGATACGTTGTCAGATTGTTTAAAAGATATTTCATTAAATTTGCATGAAATCAAATCATCTCTTGTACAGAATAAGACTTTTATAAAAAAAATTATATAATGACAAAAATCGCTAAACTACACTGAGAAAAAAGATATAGTGATAGTAATAAAAAAAGAGAATCATCAACAAATGGCCGATTATGATTGGATTAGTTTGTTAAAATAACAAAATATAATATTTTTTTGTTAGATGAACAAAATTTTTTTATTTAACAATACAAATTTATTTAGTTACTTACGTTTTGTAAATAACAATGTGAAATTTGGTTACTATTACAAAATAAGTATTCTTTTAGTAATTTCAACAAAATAATCCACTATGGTAGAGCAAAGAGTGTTTCGCGGAGCTATCAGAGATGGCGTGTCTTCTCGTAAGAGAAATTCAACGTCTACCTCTATAAAGCCGAGACGATTAGAGACTAATCTCGTGGACTTCTCGGTTCTCGCCACACCATGATCAATCATGGTAATTATTTTTTCAGAGCGATTAATAATTTCAATTGCTCTAAATCTATACATATTTTTGCTAAGCTAAGGAAATTCAAAAATTCCAAACATAATCACTTTGTAGAAAGTGAGAGAGATACTTATATATTATTCATTTTGTTCCGGTTTTATTTCTAACTACAAAAGATCTATAAACATCATACAAAACAGTTTTTGTACCATTAAATGGATCAGTTTAGTTAATAAATTTAACAAATTAATATTGTCGTAGTAACCAACGATTTGATTGATCATACCTCAACAAATAGATTTTGTGTTAGTAACAAAATTTTGGTTATTGATACAAAACATTTCTCTCAGTGTATTCAGTCGTTTATTTATATTCTATAAATAGAATTAAATCCTGTTGGTGTGTTATCATATTGATTAAAAAATATTTCGCTCCTTTATAGTTTTCTGTCATTATAGTTTTTCTTTTTATTGGAGGTCTTATTCCGTACATAAGATGAGATCTCATGCAAATTTTACGACGCACAGCAAGTACATATCAGCGAACACTTTGAAAGCGATGCCAATCTCATGCATTATATAGGCCTCGATGCTTAATATGGATGTCGCTGTCACGAGGCGCCTCGAGAAAGACCATGTTTGATCAAGTCTTTCATCAAGGCTGTGTCAACCGCGAGGTCGTCATGCGCGGGACACCGCCTATGTAAAACTCAAACGTTACAACCTCGTGAAACTCGTTAAAACGACGGTTATTTGGCGTAACCAAAGTACCCGCCGTCGTGTACACGAGAACATGTCGTGACTTCATCGTCTAGCACCTCAGAACTGGCTATTGTTCTATGAATAGAGCTCAGCTATCTCTGTCCCTTCCTAGGATTTCTGCTCTTCGTCAACCTTTCACCGTTTATACCGGAATCACTAAACATGTCGCGAATGTATTAAAATTGCGATAGAGATTTTAGCATTTTTATGGTACGTGTTTATCAAGATAAAATATTTTCCCACGCGAATCTCATCTTCGAGATAATGCCAAATATAGCTCATGGTGATTTGATGACGAGAAAAAAATTGGACTAATATTTTGCCGCAATTAAAAAAATTTCTTTCACTCTTGTCTATTTTAATCAAATTAACATATTCTTAAACGCAAGATTTGTTTGAAGTTATAATTCTTATATGACTATAAAATATGATATAAAAAGAAATTGAAAAGGACGGCGAGTATCACATTTTAATGGGCGTTGTTGCATATGAAAGTCATAACTTTCGAAAGAAGAGAAACTGAGATAAATATCATACAATATATTTCTGTGATTTCTGAGGTAGCACTTGTTTTTAATTTGGACGCCATTGTTTCGGATATAGTTGTATTACGACAGGTAGCTCAACAAATTATTTTTTCATTCAAGCGTGCCGAGCGCTTCTCATAGGTCCCTTTGTCTCTGTGACTCGTAACCTCTCTTTGAAATGGAACAATGACGAGGAGGAAAGGAGAATCGGAGAACGCACGCGGTTACGCAAGCGGTTGCTCTTCAACTGCTCCACGCGTTACGCATCAACGAAGGAAAATTAAGCGAAGAATCAGCTTCGAAGAACCGTTCCGTTTTTTCGCGTTTACCGCGTCATCGTACCGCAGAAAAGTACAATACACCTGTTGTACAGTCAGGAATATTTTCTTAGTCAAGAGACGTGAAATTAGACATTGAGATACGAAATCTTTTTGTATAACCTCTTTTCAAACATTTTTACTATCTATAACAAGATACACTTTATTACTATTTCTTTTTTAATTGAATAATTGTAACAATTTTGACATTTAAAAAGGTATTATTTTCTGTTTCAACGTTTCTGTTCTACTATTTTATATATTTTCACATTTAAACATTAAATTTCTACATGTAATTTTGTAATTTTTATTTGGAAGAAAGAGAGAGTGAGAGAGATGTATATCTTATTAAGAACTTATATAAAATGCTTATTAAGAAGTTCGATTTCACTGAGAGAATCAAGGAAGTCGGTTTGTTCGCTGAATTGGTACCACGACTTCTCACCGCCTATAGTTCGATCGGCCATTCGAGTCAGGAGACGAGGAGCGCAAGAAGACCCGGAAGATCACAAGAGAGAAGGAAATCTTCGTAACACAGAACAGTGGATTCGTCTCCGCGGTGAATGGTACACGATACCTTATTATAGGCCACGTGCGTTTACACGGCGGCATATACATTCAACTAACGCTTACCGATGTACGATCGATTTAACCGTACGTGAAAATCGAGAGCTGGAATTGGATATTCTGATATTACATTTTCTTCCTTAGAAAGGTCTAATCAGTTAAAACATTCTCTGACATTTTGTTGCATCTATTTCTGTGTATCTTGTCCTCAATTATTCACACACAAATAAATTCAGTTTTTTTATTCAAGAACCGTTAAATCCTATCAGATTTACATTTTTTATTTTTTTGAATAAATTAAAACTCGTGTCGCAAATATATGAATATGTATAAATATCCTGGAAGAACAGTTTTGCTGAAATATTTAAAAATTTGACTAGATTTGAAAATAATTTTGTACTCAAAATAATTATATAAAACGCTCGAGCTGGTTGCTAGAATGTCGGAAAGGACAGTTTTGCTAAAATATCTAAAAACCAAATACAAATTTGAAGATAATTTTGATGGATCATTAAAATAATTATGTTAGGACTGATTGCTAAAATGTCGTTATTTTTTACAGTATCGCTCATTATGCTCGAAATTACTATGTAATTATTTTAATGGTCCAACAATATTATTTTCAGATCTATCTATCTAAATGTTTAGATATTTCAATAAAATTGTCTTTTTTTTTCATGAATGTTCTTAAAGTATCTAAAAAGTAATTAGTACAGATCTGAAAATAATTTCGTTGTGCCATCAAAATAATTATACAGGGCGCTCAAACTGGTAGAACGTCAATACTTTTTACAGCATTGCTCATCACGTTTGAGATTGTTACGTAATTAGTTTAATGATTCGACAAAATTATTGTCCGATTTGTATCTAGCTAAATTTGATGAAAATCGTTCTTTCCGTGTAGGTGAACGCACATGGAGCGATTAAGAACGATGAAAAAGGAAGCGAACACACACTGCCGCGGCATACTCCCGAGGCATTGCGAGAGAAAGGACGAGAGAAAAGTCGGCGCGGAGAGCGTGCGAAAGCGATTCCCGTCGCGCGTGGAATTATTGTTCGCTGGGCGGTTTAATCGTCGGTAACGAGCAACCGCTTGACGATACCTACTCCGTTGTAGTATATACGGCCGTGGCCGTGGAAAGACAATAAAACGGAATCGACGTTACGGGGGAAATGCGGTATCTGAGTATCTTGATGGGCGTAATTGTCCTTCTTCTCGCGTTATCGGCGCGGGACGATCTGGCGATAATACGCAGGTCGTCGTCTCCTATCCCGAGACGTGTCGATCGAGGCATCTCCTATCCCGTTTGCGACTCATAGATTTACGGACTCAACCGTATACGAACCGTAAGGATAAACCGTTGGAAAGTCTTTCTCGTGAGAGTCGTCGGTCGCGGAAAGGATCAAGTCGAACGAGTTCCTCGACCCGATGATGTCGCTCCTCCGCGCGAAATCGCGTAGATACGTTGAACGATGCGATGAACCGGGATGCCGGGAAACGAACGAAAATGAAATAAGTACGTTTTTTAAGTACGGCACTTGCGTCAACGACACGGTCGTTGATGCATGATTTATGATTTAACGTTAAAGCCTATTATCTCGGTATAATTGGTAAGGTGTGGTTTATATACATGCCTACGTGACTTTCTAATAATATAATTGCTCGAAGCTATCTGCACGTATTACACATTTTGGGTTAGCACCGTTCAGAGGTTAATAACGTATATGCACGCGAATAGCTTATTTAGTGTGTGAAATTGATTTGCTGATAGAATATGCCAACGAGAGAGCCATGTACGGATAACAATTAAATATTTAACGCGGTCAACGTATCTTGAAATTCCAATGTTATGCGCTTTCATCAATCAAGATGTCAGTTCTTGTATAGAAATCTTGTCCCTTATTGCTTAATCATCCTCCAATTATTTTCTGAGAATTCCTCTGTCATTCACAGCAATTTAATCTTTATTGATGCGTCATAAGTGTA
Organism: Trachymyrmex cornetzi; assembly: GCF_001594075.2. NCBI lineage: Eukaryota > Metazoa > Arthropoda > Insecta > Hymenoptera > Formicidae > Trachymyrmex > Trachymyrmex cornetzi. Next base: position 574,317 of record NW_017295730.1, on the reverse strand, counting down.
CTATTTTTATCTCTTTTTTTACGCAAGGAAATTTGCTAATATTATTTACATGCTTATTGCATTCTTTCATAGCTACATTGAAAGAAAGTTTACTAAATTTTAATAAATATTTCTTTAGTATATTAACGAAACATTTACTTACAGTACATAAATATTATATTTACTCAATAAAAATTACACTTAAAGCAAATTAATGGTTTTTATACCAAATAAATATATGTTTAAATTTGTTTAGTTAAACATTTTGTAAATATTCGTTTAAATTTACTATTTAAACAAATATTAAAATTTAATAAATTTTTTTCAGGATATTAAAAATATATCAGACAGATAAAATCTTGATTCTTTAAGAGTTTAGGTTTTAAGTTAACGCGATTTGTAGATAGAAACAAGTTCTAGTCTTCGAATTTTCGTCGTTCTTATTCTACCGATAAGAATATCGTCATTGGTAAGAAGAATTGAAACGTGAAATTTGGTTTGCTCGTTGCCATTGCCTCGTCGCGGCGTGTACGTCTACGTTGTTGCTCGTGTCCTGTTAGCCGTGGGACAGCCGGCGTATCCGCGAGGGATCTACGAGGGCAAACAGTGCGCTAATTAGATTTCCACCTGCCAAGCGCACAGCGCATCGCAGCGCAGCGCAGCGCAGAGCAGAGCGGCTCAAGACGGACGCGCTTTGCCGCGCTCGATGTTGCGCAGCGCAAAGAAAAGCAGCAGTGTATACGGAAGCAACCGGTTAACCGGCTGCTTGATTTCAGTCGACAGTACCCGATTACGACGACGAAACCATATGTTGACGATCGAGCGGATTGCTAGAATTTTGCGGCGACGGCAGCGGCGGCCATCTGCGAAAGGAATTAATGTGCCGGTTTGTAACGGCTGATTTTGCTTACGTAACATGTCGATCCGTTTATTATCGAGATTTTATTTAGTCAGCCAAGTTGGAAGTTCGTAATGTAATAGCGTAGGAAATTATACGAAAAGAAAATTCTTTTAACATTAAGGAACTAAATAACCTAAACAGGAAGAATGTTTATTAAGTTTTAAAAAAATTTAATGTATAATATTTCAAATAGTTTTCTGCTTTCTGTTCTTCACTTTTTAGTTGGCCATCTTATTTTATTTTGAAAAATCTTTGGCTTAACGGATGTTTTATTACAATTACGGTATTACTGATATGTAAATACTTCATCATTAATTAATACATTTATCGATGGAATACCTTATATTTATTACTATTAAATTTACAGTTATCGTAAATTACACTTAATGTAGCACAGTTTTGTAAATGCAAAACTGACGTGCAACGGATGTTTCAAATTTCAACTATTATTTTTATACCTAAAGTTTACACTCTAAATTTCTTGCAGTGAAATCTCACTCCAAGAAAGTGAAAATGCAACCACCCTTGAAAAAAAGTGAAAATATTTCACTTTTTGAAAAAAAATTACGATCTTCACTCTTTAGAGTAAAATTTTAAAAAAATGAGGTTTCACTCCTTTGAAGTAAAAATTTACTTTAAAAAGAGTGAAAATTGTCACTCTTTTTTAAGAAGTGAAATATTTTTACTTTTTTTTAAGGGTGGTTGTATTTTCACTTTCTTGGAGTGTGAGATTTTACTGTAAGACATTTCGAGTGTAGGTATCAACTACCTGCATATTTTAGGTCCTAAACCATCGTGCTATTTCTGACCGTTAAAGGTCTGTAACGAAAAGCGATCAGCATTCTTTCTGAAGTATACTAATCGCTCGTGCATACTGCTGAGAATCTGCGTGGGGTTCTGTGAGAATTTTAGAGAATGGACGTTTGCCATTTGTGACAGAAGCAGGTAGGCAGACAATCGCGCATGTCATCGGGTGCAAATTAAAGCTGACGCCATCCTCCGCGGTACGCGTTCGGAGACCCCGATTTTAAAATTCGCTTTCGTCACATTGTCGCTCTCGGGTGATGCCAACCCTGCGACAGTCCAAGAAATATTGATGGATAAACTTAAATTATGTTATTCCGAGGTACATGAAACTTGCACAAAAGGTTCTCGTTATATAAATTCGCTACATAACGCGTTTGAATAACATATCTGAACACCACTCAATCTTTTTGTATTGCTTTAGAGATATAAAAATCTTTTAATTATTCTATTTAAGTTTATATAAATAATATAAGTCATATAATTGTATAAATAATTCTTGTCGCAACGTAATAATAGTCATGCACAGGAAAATAACGCTAGTTCTTTGTTGTGAATCGTTCTTCATTAACACATACATATAATTGAAAAGATGTTTGTTACTTAGACTTTGACTTATGAGTTTTAATTTAATTGCATCGACGAATCGTCATCAGTTTCAGGAAACAGTCATCATTGTGATACCATGTATCACAATGATATTATATGACCTAAGCAATAGATTATAGTCTAAATTTATATACATATATCAGTAGCACTTTCATTGAATCTTTCGAGAATTATCTTAAAGCAAAGCAACATGTCACGTACAGGTGTGTCTTTTATCGTACTCTGTAGATTATTTCACTTTTCGTATTCAAGTTACTGCGGGGATTTATCTACCGGTATGACTAATCTCTACCTCTCAGGTCAGGTGCTTTTCTATCAGTTAGTTTCTTGTAGTTGTACTTTATCAAAGCTTTTATTAATGACAAGAGTACATCCGAGCGAGATTTATCTAATATAATACGTCATTCGCGTCCAAGTGTATTATTGACAAACCGATGGTTCGACTAGTCCGGTAACCGATTGGACTAAAGATAAAACATAGTTATATGTCAATGGCAATGTGTTTTTCTATTTAGATATAATCAAAATTTTATTCATGTTCATATAACGTTGAGTGTCATGCAAATCTTGAATAACATTGCGAAACTTTAACTAATATTAGGCATTTATAATAAAATAATTAATGAATAATGACAAAAAATAATTAATTTAATTTTTCACATATATATTTGTTATATTTTTTTAAAAAGATAGTTTTATCACGTCTAAATATATTGCATTTTCTACATAAATTATTGAAACATTAATCATAGCATTCAATAGATTTATTTAACAGAAAAAGCAGCTTTGCTACTGTTGTAAGATCCTTTACGATTCAATTGTATTCATTAAAATAATTAAATTCTTGCCCTTAGTCCCCACTGGATCTAAATTTATAATGTCAATTAAAGAATCTTACAACAGTTGTTATTTAGCTTGAAATAAATTCGGATCAAGGAGCGAAAAAGAGACTCTTTTCGATAAGCATTCGACATTCGTAATTTCGTATACGAGTTTAACGTGTACTTATTTATTTAGCTTGAAATAAATTCGGATCAAGGAGCGAAAAAGAGACTCTTTTCGATAAGCATTCGAATCGACATTCGTAATTTCGTATACGAGTTTAACGTGTACTTACCTGGTGTGCCCTTAAAGAGGTACAATTTATATCGATTTGCGGCGAATATTTATTTCAGTTGTTGGTGGATTAAATTGCAGCTGCCATGTCGCAAATCAGAGAAGATGAGAATGGCGAAGAGAAGTGCCACGTTGTGCATATCGTGCGATCTTTTCGCTTATTTATCTGAGGATTTGTTAATCCAGCTGCTCCTAATCCCATATGTGTACATATATAGTTACTACTCGCAGCGCGATTACGGTCATAATTCATAACTGACGTGATTGCGTCACCCTCGATACATCATCATAATTGGCGAGGTACAGGAAGTTCTACGACGCTGCCGGTCTGTCGTGATATCTTTCGCTATTACTCGCGGTGAATAGTTACTCAAATATTAATGTTATTTATTTTCGTGATTTTCTGATTTCATTGTGCATTATTAATGCAGAGCCTGGCATTTATAATCTGTTTAAATATAATAGCTCCATTTTGAACATGTTTCGTTGAAAGAATTTTGCAAATTTGAACTCAACTGAAGAAAAAGAATGCTATTAATATTGAATTTTGCTTTATAATTCTTATAATTATTAACTTTTACACTGAGAGCGTTTACTTGAAGTATCACGAAGCAAATGTTATTTATGACGTTTCCTTTGATATTTATTATATATTGATGTTATGAAAAAATTTGATTGTGATAACTAAATATACATTTCTGTAAAATATATTTTATTAATTATAAAAAATAAAATTAATGTTTCATTTGTTAGGGATAAAATTTTATTTCGCCGTATTCAAATAAAAATTTATTATTAAATAAATATATTTCTTACAAATAAATTTTTAAGTATTTTTTCCTCAGTGTATCGTTTTTATAAAATTTATAATTCTTTAAATTTCAATTTTTTACGTCTTTGAAGAATTCTCGTACTCCTTTATATGCGGGAATGTCCGTAAAAGTACTGGAGGCATAAGATCAAAAATAGCTGAGCGAATAAAAATAGCCTTTACCTCGGAGCAGAGCGGTCGAAAAAATTGACGATATACATTTTCATGAAGTTAACGAAATCGAATCTCGTACGCGGCCGTTCTTAACCTGGAATGCGAAGGATCGCGGGCGAATCACGCCGCTCGCGGGGCTTGTCAAGGTGGTTCGGATGACAGAGGCTGAGTCATTCTGTCGATCGTTCGCGGTTACATTTCGCTTCGGCGAGATATACGATTTCGCGAAAAACGATTCGCGACTCGCTCAGCGAATCCTCTGAGGGAGCTCCGACCGCGAAATTCCGGCGAAGCTCTCGTTTTAATATCACATCGTGGTGTCGTTGTCGCGTCGTTGTCACAAGGACGCAATAACGTCGTTCTCTTCGCCTCGGGTTACCTTGAAGAATTTTCAGTCGATTAATGAAATGAGGATCATAAAAAGAATTTGCGGCGGTAACACGGCAATACCACAGCGGGGTTGCACGAGCACGCTCTGGCAGCTATTTACCCGCTATTCATCGGGCGATTCGCGAGAGGTAATCTTCGGGATTGGTAGGCGAGGTCATCCTCGATATACAACACACTTGCTACTGTGGGGCTCTCGTTCACGGGCCAAATATGGACTACGCCTTGGAAATGATCGCGTGCCGCTGAACGAGCGGAAAAAAAAAAGGAAAATCGTAACGCACGCACACACCACTGTCGGAATTATGATGTATGGCCGCCTTAGCCGGATGATTATTTTCTGGATTGTACGAATCGCGTTTCTTTACATCCGACTATAAATAGCGATATCGACGATGCACGGGAGATCGGGGAGATCACGAATGGGTTGCGTAACTTGCAAAAAAATCGCGGCCGTCGCGAGATTTATGCGCGATTTATTTCAAGACGAAGAGACGGCTGAAAAGCTTGCAATGGTGTGGTTTCATAGTTCCCAAGCGACGAGGAGGATAATAATGACAAGAGGAAGCCAGAACAAGGAGACTCCGTCGAGGCTTGCTTTGGTGAACGGTGAAAGCGATTCTCCATTAATGCTCCTCTTCGCGAAGGACTTGGAACACTTGTACGCATGTGTGCTCAAGCCCCGCGGACTTCCGGTCGGAGCACTTCGAACGTGTACCTACGCGAAATGAAAAACGTTAACAGACTTTCATAACCATGGAGAATAACATACTAGAAGCGGATGGAGCGTCATCTCCTTTGTTCGTTCAACAATCAATAATCGCTATGATTTCTTGACGATGAAAGTAAAAATAACAAAGTAATTTCAAGCCCGACTGCATGACGACAGTCAGTGAATAATTAATAGCGATAAAATTTGTGGAAATGTTTATTTCGTATAACGCGGTAATTATTTGAAGTCTACGAAATCTTAGAAAATCACGTCAAACGATAACTTTTCTTTTGATATTTCTAACTAGATATGTATTGTTTGTTTATCGATTCGTTATTCATAGATCTCGATTGCGATGAATCGAGTAATTCCACAACTTCGTGGAATATCGCTGCGTTTAATAGAAAAAGCAGCTTTGCAATAGATGTAAGATTCTTCAATATGATTGGTTTATTTGTGTTTATTTAGATTCATCGAGGAAACAGTTGTGAAGCTGCCTTTTCTGTTGAATACAGCCATGGGCTGCGTTCAGCAGAGAAAGCATAGCTTTGCAACTGTTGTAAAATTCTTCAATACTGATTAGAGTTCTTGCCTTTGGTTCCTTGTGGATCTAAATATGTAAACCAATTATATTGAAGAATTTTACATCATTTGCAAAGTTGCAACTTTCTTTGCTGAACGTATCCATTGTCTCGCGACTCTATCATCGCTCATTTGTAAACAGGACTGGGAATTAGGTGGGACAACGTAGGCGAGATACCTTGGAGAATCCGTTGGAGATCCTGTTGAACGATGGAGCCGCGGGTTGTAATCGTGATCCTTCGAGGCGGTCTTATCTGTATAACTGTACCTCATTCGCGCAGTTTACCGTCACCGTCGTCGTCGTCGTCGTCGTCGCGTCGCCGCCGACTATTACCTATTCGCGCAAATCTCCGCTTCGATCATCGATCGTCATCGCGTCTCTTTTTTTTCCTGGCAACCTCGATTTTTGTCGAATATCCGATTAGCTTTACATAACGGAGCCCACGTAATCCACTTCCGTTACATGATAGGCTAACGTCGATCCTTGAACGTGACATTGGTGATTTCTAACGATGATGTTTGAAGGAAATTGCATACTACAAATTGCTCATTCGATCGATCTTTCAGGATTGACTTGTTGGAATTTATAGAATGCAATAAAGCGTGCAGAGGGTGATTTATTATGTTACATTATGTCACTATAAAATTAAAAGTAACATATCTCATTAATAGTATAATATTACGTGAATTTTTTTGATTATTATGATCTAGACGTATAATATCATAAAAAAAATATCTTTAGATATTTTATAAATGACACACCACGTCTTCTTCTTGTTTCATGAAAATATCAAGTAATATAGCTTCTGTATAAGAAGATACAATATTTACAGAGTTCTATACAAAATCAGATAAATTTCTACTATTTTAAATAGTACACTGAAAGAAAAGATTGGCTGAATATGGCATAGCATTTTTAATTGGTTGCAGCAGTTAATTTGTGATTGCGTTAGCCTAAAATCCTATATTAACATTGCGGATAGGTTAATGCAACAAAAAATTGGCTGCTACAGCCAATTAAAAATGCTATGCCATATTTTACTAATTTACTGCAGAAGCCAATCTTTTCTTTCAGTGTACTATTTAAAATAGTAGAAATTTATGTGATTTTGTATACAACTCTGCAAAGTATCTTCTTTTACAGAACCTAAATTACTTGATGTAGAAATTATTTCGTTCGTTACCGTTCCGTTTTTTAACGAAACGTTAATATGCTACTTTATATCGTGCGGTATATTTTTCCTGCTATGGGGAATAAGTAAGAGTGCGCTGTACGTAAGAAATTGCCAAAAAATCGCGATCCGTGCGTCACGTGCTGTAAGGACGTGACCGTAATCCTTCGAGGTGGTCTTATCCCTGTAACTGTACCTGTCGACAGCGGTCCACCGACGATTGCCCATCGCGGCTACTATTAACGATTTTCCCGTTAGGATAAATACGTGCCAGGCGCCACACAGGATCTCGGCGATTAACGGCCGATTAACCGTGTGGCTTGCGGCTGTCTTGAGATTTTATGGAAAATATATCTGTCATGGAATTTCTCTTTTCTTTCTCTCCTTTTTTTCTTCTTTTCTTTCTCTTTAACCGTATTGTGTTATTGCTTCTACATTGTTAACAGTGCACTCGAATCATTGACATAGTACTCTCATTTCGCCCCTCCCCCTTCTCATTTTATCTACTTTCCGCTTTCTTTCTTTTGCTTCCCTGAGTCCGACGATCTTTTGAACGATGGCGAATTCCTCCGACGATTGCCCATCGCGGCTACTATTAACGATTTTCCCGTTAGGATAAATACGTGCCAGGCGCCACACAGGATCTCGGCGATTAACGGCCGATTAACCGTGTGGCTTGCGGCTGTCTTGAGATTTTATGGAAAATATATCTGTCATGGAATTTCTCTTTTCTTTCTCTCCTTTTTTTCTTCTTTTCTTTCTCTTTAACCGTATTGTGTTATTGCTTCTACATTGTTGCACTCGAATCATTGACATAGTACTCTCATTTCGCCCCTCCCCCTTCTCATTTTATCTACTTTCCGCTTTCTTTCTTTTGCTTCCCTGAGTCCGACGATCTTTTGAACGATGGCGAATTCCTGCGGCGATTGTAACTTTCAAATTATACACAGAATAGCGGAACCCTTACGATCGTATGTTATGTGCGTACCGCTTATTCTCTATAAAGTTTCTATACCGGTCATTTTTCTCGCGAGTCCTTACGCACAGTAGAGTTTATCGCCATGCTTTTTCTTCGCAAATGAATTCTCATTGGTGAATCCCGGATTCGCTGAGTTTATAAAAGTTGTATCGGGGTCACACATGCAGTTATTCAGTCAATTGCAGAGATTTCCTGGTTAATCTCGATTAACTGTTAATTGACGTCGGGGGAAGCGGCCGGAAGCCAACTATGAGAAGCGTAATATTGAAGAATCGCATTTATAATGGGTATAATGCCCGTCGAGTTCTTACTCGGGCAATTAAAAATTCTAATCATTTTTTAACAAATTATACGTTTATTTATCCGTGTAATTTTGCTCAAGTAGAATTTAGGATTTATTCAGAGAAATTTAGATATTATTTTATAAGATATATGGATTTTCGTAGGATAGAGTAATAGTTGAAGGAAAAAATAAGTGTTACGTATAAAAACAGTATTAAGTAAAATTTACTTACTTATAGTAAATATTTATTCGATAAAAAAAAATGATAGTTAAATTAAATTAATGATTTTTGTGTCAAATAAATGTATGTGTATATTTATTGTAATAAACATTTACTCTTAGAGCTATTTAAATAAATATTTATTAAAATTTAGTTTTTTGTCAGTGTGATGCAAATTAAAAAAACATTTGTCGACTTTCAAAGCTTGTAATATCGTACTTTTATAAAAATTAATAGAAATTAATTATAGTATTTTTAATTAAAATTTTAATTAAGACTTATTCAACATTTTAAGACACTGAACTCCGCAAAACTCATTCATTCGTCCATAATGTACATGCTTCACGACTACCTCGGCCGATACTTCCCGCAGGATATCGCTCAAGTCGTTAGTTTTATCGCGCCTCGGATCTACGACATCTGATCTACGATGTCGTTGCGGCGCGAGAGATTGACTGAACGCGATGAAGGAGAGAGAGAGAGAGAAAGAGGAGAGGAGAGGAGAGGAAGCTATACTCGGTGGTTTTCCAAGAGGGTTGCGGACGCGGCTCCGCACGGCGCTCGCAGGTGGTTACACGTCGCCGACACTCGCGGCACGGACTCGGATTCGCGTCGCTCGGTGCCGTTGTCGGTGGTGACGTCGCCGTCGTGGTGGTGCTGGTACTGGCACTGGTGGTGGTGTTACGGTAGGTTATGCCTCGCATTCCTGCCGAGGTCGACGAACCGAGACGAACCGCCTGTGCATGCCGCGCCGCGCTGCTCGCTTCTTGGCCACTGTCCGGCCTGCCTTGCCCTTCCTTTCCCTTCCCTTCCCTTCCCGTCTGTCTTTCTCTCTCTCTCTCTCTCTCTCTCTCTCTCTCTCTCTCTCTCTCTCTCTGTTCCCTTTCTTTTCGTTCTTTCGTCTCTCGTACCCGCCGACGACTATGGCCATGGCCATGGAGAGCTTCGCGTATCCGCGACAGAGAAACAACACTTCCTCGTGCCGCTCCTCCCACACTTTCCAGGGCGTTCCCCATGTGCGACCGCGACGGCGGGACACTTCCGTCTGTTTCGGTCCCGCGACGCGAAATCAAGGTTCTCCTACGTTATGCTTAATTATCCGCCGACAGTCCGCCTTTAGGATCACCGGCAAGAGTCTAATTAAGGGATATGTCGCGTGAGACTGGAACTATGAAGAAACGTACATCCCTCCCCTACTACGTCCGCTTTAATGAGCAATTCCGCGGTGTCCTTTTAGATCTTTAGACATTATTTTCTATACTACTTAGCTAGTGTAGTATAAATAATTCATAAATTATAATTTTATCTTTACATGCGACAATTAGAATATATTAAATTTTATCTGTTTAAAAAACGATATCTCTGTCTTACGATAAAGAAACTTTTTTTTGCGATTACGAGCAGTAATTTTGAATATGAAAGTTGCTAGTTTTAAGTGCTACTTTCTATTACTTTAATATGCGCGTATAATGCAAAATGAAAGTCGATTTTGCTGTAATTTATCATATTTATATCATAATAAGTTTTCTTACGCAGATATAAAAACGAATAATCGGCACTTTTCTTTTTTCTCGGTGATGGGCAGGTGCAGCGTACGCTTTTTTCGTGGAGAAAGTGCACCTTCTATCGCTTTATATATTTAAAATAAAATCTGATCTCCCCTATTAACCCTTCCTGCAAACTAAAGGTCTGTTCTTTTTAGTTGAACTTTTACACTCGTTCAGCTAAAAAGAACAGGCCTTAAAAGTTCCGTCCATCCGGCCACACTCTCGTCGAACTTATTGTTATAGTCTCTTAATAATAATTTATATTTTTATACATTTATTCTTATATTATTTATATATTTTTTATGCAATTTTATATTATTCTTATATTGCTATGTTTTTTTTCTGTAAAAATATAGCATGAATTACGAAAAAAAATTTTTTAGAGTTAAAAACGCAAACTACCCTGATAGAAATATCATATATTTTTTCAATAGTTACTGGACGCTTATATTAATTTTTGTCTATAATAGGTAATTAAAAAGTAAATCTATTTAGGATCTCTCAATCAAAATGTAACTCTGTCTGCAGTTATTGCCACAAAAAGCATAAAATTTGAACATAATGAATAAAAATGAGACAATAAATAGACTTGCAGTATTGTTAATGAAAATATACAGTAATATACTAGATAGTAATTGAATGGATGTCTATACTGTTAGAAATGTAACTACGAACTTCCTTTACATGTAAATGAAGCTTGTGGTTATGAACGAAATTAAAAGTAATGGATGATTTAACTGAAAATTAAGTTACAATAGTTACTTAAATGTAATGAACTTGTATATTAAATTTATGAAAAGTACATTAAATCTTGTGTACACTGTTATAAATGTAACCATGAGCTTCCTTTACATGTAAATAAAGCTGGTGATTATGAACGAAATTAAAAGTAATGAATGATTTAACTGAAAATTAAGTTACAATAGTTACTTAAATGTAATGAACTTGTACATTAAATTTATGAAAAGTACATTAAATCTTGTGTACACTGTTATAAATGTAACCACGAGCTTCCTTTACATGTAAATGAAGCTGGTGATTATGAACGAAATTAAAAGTAATGAATGATTTAACTGAAAATTAAGTTACAGTAGTTACTTAAATGTAATGAACGTGTAAATTTATAAAATTTAATATACTTTTAAAAAAATTTTATGAAAAGTACATTAAATTTCATAAATTTTCATGAAAAATACATTAAATTTTATGTACATGTACATAAATATACTTTTTAGTTACAAATACATTAAATTTAATGCAATGTCATGAAATTAAATTCAAATTAAATTCAATTATGTAACTTAAAAGTTAATGAAATTTAAGAACATTTCTAACAGTGTATATGTACACAAATATACTTTTTAGTTATAAATAGATTAAATTTAATGTAACGTCATGAAATTAATTTCAAATTGTGTAACTTAAAATGTAATAAAATTTAAAAACATTTCTAACAGTGTAGGAAAGACATCCATTCAATTACTATTTAATATTACTATATACATTTTTACCAGGGGATTTTAGGAATTTGATTGACTTATAAATATTACTACGGCACTCTTCCAAAAATACGTCATTCACGTTATTCATTATTCCTGTATTTAATTATTTTAATTACGCGACAATTCTATATAGTAATCAGCTTCTCTGTGTGCCATCAGTTCGATATACAGTTTCGACAATCCGATTCGCCCTTTTGTCGGCTCTCAGCCTCCACTCTGTGCAATTAATTGGACGGCCGAAGGAACGATAAAAGGAAATGCCATTCCCTTTTCCGGACGGAACAAAGAGTTATCTAATGGAGCTTACGCGCGAAAGAAAGAGCAAGAGAGAGAAAGCGAGAGAGAGGAGCTTGCGCGCTCTCTCGCCGCAGGCGGAGCGCAATAATTAATTCCGCACGATCGTTTCTCTCAATTGTTATCGGTGTCGGCCGTGGTCGGGTCTCTCTCGACACATTCTCGTTATTATTTATCGTTTTCATCGTGGTCCCTCGTATATATGATCTCGCCATACGCGAATCGCAGTCAAGGACGTGGACGCGATAAAATGCGAATTACACGCGTGGAAATCGCCACGGCGATTTGTTTCTATTTGTAGAGTGCGAGCGCAGGTACGATGTCGAATTACAGTTGATTGCTATCACTTGTTCGCGGTCGCGGCCGCGCCGACGCCGTTGGGGATGTAATGAGGGTTTTATTTATCGTTACGATAATTTATTATAGAATAAATAAGTGTACGCGCGCATACAGACGTGTGCGCAAGCAGGTATATGCGACTGGGAGAGAGAGAGAGAGAGAGAGAGAGAGAGAGAGAGAGAGAGAGAGAGAAATTCTTCACGTACAAGAATTGATCCGCGAGGAAGAGGGTGAGATGGGTGGCACCTTTTTTCTTTTTTTTTCCCCTCCCTCTCGCAAGTTACGGGAGGGAAGAGAAATAATTTATCGCCGGGTGTGCGGTGTTTACCCGCTAATAAAATCGTGAAAGTTCAAGCGCAGATGAAGATAAACCGCGCGGTGCAAATGCGTGCGGCCTTGGCACTCGCGAGATTTAACTCCTCCTTGGGGTCTAAAGAGGGACGCGCGGAGTTACGTGAAATATTTCCTCGGCTAAATCATGGTTATCGGCGGCGAGACTTGAGAACATTATTACGCGCCCGTAAAAAGCGTCATTACAATCGATCTTGACCGTGCATAAGTCAGAAAACGCTTAGGAGCTTTGGCAATGAAGGTCATTTTTACGCTGAAAGATCGAAAGTCTGATAATTGCGGGTGTATACACGGTTATTTGAAGAGAAATTTATTGGAAGAAGATAATCTTACCTATTCGGATGTATATAGCCTCAGCAATCAACGCAGATAGAAAAAATTGTCATATTCATAGAATATTATTCCATATGTATAGAAATACAAAAGAAACAAAAGGAGAAAATGATCTATATACATATATATAATCAATCTTGACCGTGCATAAGTCAGAAAACGCTTAGGAGCTTTGGCAACGAAGATCATTTTTACGCTGAAAGATCGAAAGTCTGATAATTGCGGGTGTATACGCGATAATTATTTGAAGAGAAATTTATTGGAAGAAGATAATCTTATCTATTCAGATGTAGCCTCAGCAGTCAACGCAGATAAAAAAATTGTCATATTGATAGAATATTATTCCATACGTATAGAAATACAAAAGAAACGAAGGAGAACATGATCTATATACATATATAATCGATCTTGACTGTGCATAAGTCAGAAATTGGAAACTTTGGAAACAAAGATAATTTTTACACTGAAAGATCAGAAAGTCTGGTAATGGCGGGTGTATACATATAATAACCATTTTAAAGAGCGACATTTATCAGAAGAAGATAATCTTACTTATTTAGATGTAACCTGAACAGACGTGAAAAATTTAGAATATTATTATATATATATAGAAATATAAAAGAAACGAGGGAGAAATAATCTTCTCCATGTTTGTATGCATATATGCACAGAGTGCCGTGTACGTATTCTGAACCGTAGGAATACAAAGGATGTAAGAGAGTAACCTTTTTGCATCTCTATGCAGGCTAATATTCTTTTGTCTATTATCTCTGTCCGCCTTCTCCGCGCGGGAAGATAATGAGCGGTCTCTGTACGTGCGCCCGTTTCGAATCAATGGCACCCTCGCGGTAAGTGACCGACATTCTCCTCTCCCGCTGCACGCTCGCACGTGCCGATGGCAGTAACCCCGGAGACAATGATATCCCGACAATGGCACGACGACGAGCTCGTCGCCACATGTAAATGTAACCTTTTGTAAAAGCCCGCGGAGGATGCCCGCCGCGCCGCCGCGAGTGAAAGGTGCGACGCGCACCTCCTCTCGATTCCGCCGCGAACTCCGTAGATCTCTACTATTCTCTCCTAGTCTCCTCTGCGGATTAGGAAATGTCAGCAGCTGCTTGTCTCCTCTGCGAAAAGTAGCGTTGTGAGACGCTTCATAGTTGATTCGCACGCGATAACAATGTGATGCAACGTAGAAAAATCTTAGATTCTCTCAGGTATCGTCCGTTATGCGTCGTTATTTGTCTCGCAAATAGGTCGATGAAATGTAAATTATTGTTCGCGCAGAAACATACAACTCGTGAAGATACGTCATTTAATCGAAGAGGTTAAATATACTTATTTATACTTTCACTTTGGCTTTTATTGACTATCATCAATTCAAAGTTGCAAGAAAATTTCTCAAGTCACGATTAAACGCACGTAGATATGTTAAAAGATATTCGAAAATTAATTCATAATTTTATCAAGTGAAATATCGTGCTATTTATAATTTAAAGATCACGGAAAGAAATTTATAGCGTTTTCGGCCCGGTCAGGTTTGCACCAACCTGGGTTGGATTAATGGCGTTTTGTGCTCTCCTATTGGTAGAGCGGGTGACGTCAACCAATAGGAAAGATTAATCCAACCCAGGTTGGTGCAAACCCGATCGGGCCGAAAACGCTATTAGTATCATTTCTCCGAGAGATACGCGCACTGTATCACTTTGTTAGATTGTCAAGAAAGTTCTGAGTCACTTTTCGGCTTTTATCGCAAAATAATTATTAAACTGATAATCTTTATTTTGAGGAATAATTGCCGTGTTTCTGAGCAAATTGATATGTAATAGAAATATGATTCGGGTATAATGACTTTTTTTGCTAACTTATAGCGTATTCGATTTACTGACTCGACCCGACTCCGAGTCAACAGTCTGTTCTGTTTAGCTGCAAAAGAAGAGCTAAATTGTATAAGAAATGCAGCTGAAAAGAACAGACTATTGACTCAGAGTCGGGTCGAGTCGCAGTAAATCGAATACGCTATTAGTATCATAATTGAGGCACAGCGAATATATGATATATACGATAATACGATTACAAACACAAGATTGTGTGAGTACATGGTTGATATTGATGTGCCAAACAGGCACAAAGATAAATACTGATTCAGCGAGTTCAAAAAGGGAACCATCATCGGCGTAATGCGATTTTATATAGGATCGGCGACACGGGTACGGCTATATTATCGAGCAAGGGAATCCTTTAAGCGCATTTGCAGGTATAAGGTAGTCATATACCGCGCCAGAGGAGTCAAACAAAACAGGCATTACATTACTGTCGCCATTTACCGCGAATGTGGAGAGTAACCTTCGATTCTCCCGCATCTTTCACCGTATTCCATGAACGCGCGTAGGAGAGAATCTTCTTTCGGGCTCTTCAGCTTCTCGTTATGTAACGAACGCGATTCTATTCGACGGCGGACCGTTAATTTAATTCGCGCTTTCTAGTTAATTAATACCAATTACACGTATGTTGAGAGGGCCGACGCTCGTTCGTAAGTTAGCCGTATGTACTCCGACGAAGAACGATCCTTTTAATCCGCGTAAACACCTAAGACCTCCGGCGAGATGTACATTAACACGCCGATAAATTAACGACAGACGTGGAATCGGTTGTACGAGTCGATTAATGATTGTAGGTTAACGACTACGGTATCGCCAACTGCGAAATATTAGCCTAATGAGGCGATCACGATAGCGGAAAATGTGCGTTTTGCAGTTCTAATTGCTATGATGAGATTAGTTTTGAATCAATGCAAATTATTAATATTTTCTAAATTATTATAGTACTAACGAACAATTTTTCCGTTTCTCTGACTTAACACTCATTTAACTATGTAACGAATCCGTCGCTTCCTCAACTTTTCGTATTTATGTACAACTGAAGAGGGCCTAAATATAAGGCTGAAACATGTAATTTCTAGTCTGCGGTGTTTAATTTTCTTATTTTCTTCTGTTTTGTTATATTTTATTAAACTTTTGTTAAACGAACAATGTAGACTTTTTATAGTTTATTGGCTCTTATTAGTCTTTACATCACATTTCGTATTTTGAAAATTAAGAGTCCTGTTATTTTAAGTTTTTTATTATAGTACTAGTTAGTTTTTTAAATTTATCAAGCATTAAATGTCTATTGCTTAAAATATAACTCTCCATCTTGCGGGGAAGAACTGTGACTACATTAATTATACATATCCTTTAGATTCTTTGGAGTGGAATTTCATTCTAAAGAGTGAAAATTAAGCCAATTTTGAAAAAGAGTGACTCAACTTTTGATCTTTAAGAATGAGATCTCACTCTTCAGACTGACAGTTCACTTTAAAAGTTTTAGACTATTTTAGAGAGTATAAAATTGTCATATAGAAATTACAGAGAATCGTATGAGGATATACAATGAATATAGTTTGCTCAAATGACATTGGATTTAAAAAGCTATGGTAAATTATCGAGAGTTGTACTGAAATGATTCTCTTTATAATGTTGAACACCTCTAAGTCTGGATATGCTAATAATGGTGACTTAGTTATAGCGATCGTTACAATTTTCTCTGGCCAGCTTTCAGTACTTGTTGATTTATGCGACGAGTTCAGCGAACGCGTTCATCATACCTGTTACAACTGATATGTGTTACTTATGTCGCGCATCATGGATGTGGTTTATGTTCTTCTTACAAGCTGTTTCTTGCTATTAACTTATTTTATCTGTAATTTATATCTTACGGCACGCGACATGCGGCGACTCGAAAGATTCTCGAAATTAAATGTACACACACATTATAAATTCTCTGCAGTAAGTAATATTAAAAAGAATCACATACAAAAACCTGCATTAAGCACTAATTCATTATTATACATTGAAAACACTATTGTACATAAATGTACGTACTAGCTAATAATATTTCGAATACGGTCACCGAGAAAGCAATAATAATTTGAGAGCACAGAGAGACCCTGGCGTGCAAGATAATTCGCGTGACGTCGCAGCCGTGTCAGATTTTACGCGACTCTGGGATAATTTGTTTAAAAGTCGTCGGTCTGGTTTCCGTCTCAGCAAGTGTAACGCAATCGTAATTCCCACCTGTAACATTGCGGCCGCTGGATTTGCATGTGAGCGAACCGAGCTCGAAGCTCGGACTCGAGGTCTGGGTTCGACGAGTCCCCGCGGCATCCGGACAATTAATCGGACCGCCATGAGCTTAAAGGACTGTTATTTTGCGGCATGTAACCGCATTTAAATGAGGTTACGTGTCAGCGTAGCCGCTCAGATCCCTCCCTTGCACCGCGATAAGAGTTTTTTTTCCCAGGTTTTTTTTTCCTTTTTTCTCTCCGAGCGGCTTTTCTTTTCTTTCTGAGCCACCACGACCGATATCTTTCTTTCTCACTTTTTTATCTCCGGTATATCTTGTCGAGCGAAATTGCTCTTTCTACCTCTGCGCAGACTCTCCTTTTGGCGTTCATTTTATCGCAATTACTTCCATCGTGTGGTGCAGAGAGCATATCAGTCTCTTGTCATCTTAACGTAAAATAATTTATACCCTTTTAGCGTTGACTAATTAATTTTGATACAGAAGGACGGACGTGAAAACTTATTTACAAGATCTATTCTTTGTCTTCAATATACTGCAATTATATGGCTATTTATAGAAATTGTTTAATTAAATCATTTAATAATAACACGATGTTTCACCATTAATTTTTATATTGATTACGCTTTCTCGTCAATTAACTTTACTCTAATTTATTCTTTTCTATGTTTACCGTGCATGTTTTCTTTCTCCTCTTCTCACCTTCGCTCGCATGTCGTGAATGTTCCGACCACACAGTTCTAACTCGTGCAGTCCATAATTTGTCTTTCACTAACAGAAAGATGAGAAAGCTCGTGATTCGTTTCTTGTCTTTTTCTCGCTCTTTCTTCTTCTGTCACATTTGTCATATTCTTCTTTATAGTTCTTGCGAGCCGTCGTGACGTCAAATTTTATCGCACGACCTTAATTACGGATTTCTGTGTCACGCTGTGAAGTCGCTCGCGAAGATTTTTCGTATACGCTTTTCATTACACGTCATTAAGAAACGTAAAAACAGTCGTTCTTCCTCCTATTTATGGTCTTACCTTCTGATTTATGAAATGAAATTTATGATGTTTGCGAAGTAAAATGTACACACACACATGACATTAAACGCCATTATATTTTTATTTTGTACATGGAAAAACGGTTTTGCTGAAATAATAAAAAATTTAATTAGATAACAGATAAAAAATAATTTTATTCAAATATACTATCAAAATAAAATTATGTGAGATATCAATATTGGGTTGCTAAAATGTCAAAACTTTTTGCAGCATTGCTCATGTTTGAGTTTCCTTCACACAATTATTTGGATGATGACAAAATTATTTTCAGATTTGTATTTACCTATAATTTTAGATTCAGCAAAGTTGTTTTTTCCATGTATGTTTAAAATGTGTAAAATTACATTTGATAAGAATATTTGAAAGATTGAACTTGTATGCAGTTATATATATATTAGTTTTCCCGCACTTGTTCAATTTTTAAAAATTTAATTCAACTGAATTCATGCTCACAGGACGCGTGTACATACAACTAATACTCTTTGCCTACGGGAAAATTACGCGAAATCGATTTTCTTTACCGGAAATTGAAGGATTTTCAGTTTGATTGCGACCGTCTTCCTGGTTTGTGCTTTTCCGTTCTCCATGGCGTGCCTTCAATCGCGAACCTTATTTAGTGTGTCGGAAGAATTCCGGGCTTCCTTTTTCTCTTCGGGAGTTGCCGTCGTGCCATACCGAGGAATTCGCGTGTGAATTCCATGGGAACGATGGCGACGATCTTTCGCCAGAAGATATGGGATGTTTTCGCGCGATATTAACTTTAACCCTTCATAAACCAGAATAGCTTCCGAGTAACATACCGTGCCGTCCATCCGTATGTCTCGCGCGAAATGTGATGTATGTCCGTGTTTAACCTTTAACTGCTCGCTCGGAAGCTGACAGACTCCACATTTGTCCGACGTGTGCTATTACTTCCTTTTGTAGTTTTGATTTATTAAGAATTGCCTTGATGACTACATGATTATTTGCGAGATTAAGATGTAAGTTGAGATGTAAGTCTAGATATTTTTTTATGAATACGTTAACGTGAATTTTTTACAGTGGGAGAAAAGAGAGAAATAATACACATCGTGTCGTAAATTTGATAACTGACTCCGATTGCGCGTAGTGCGATATGTATCTTAATTTAACTGTTGAGTAAGATATTTTATTAATACTAGTTTTCTAGTACAAACGGAAGAATTGGGCGATATATAAAGTTAAGAAACTTGAGCAGCGACAATAAAACTTCTCGTAAAGGTCGAGTCTTGTTGCGGTAGAAGTAATGTAGATTCCAGCGAAATCGTTACTTTGCAGAGCTTCTTTCCATATAAACCGCGTAAGGAATAAATAATGCGTACATTTTTTGCGTAATTTGTTGCACAGTCGAGATATATAGCGACAAAAGTGATGAAGTTAGTTACGTATTTCGTATAGAATATACAACAAGAGTTAGAGAAGGAAGAATTTATTCTCCTTTTAATGAGCGTTTTGCAAGCTATGTTGCTTAGCACGAAGAAGAGAAAGATGTTAATTTATTTACTCTAATGAAAGCGTATGGCGTGTCCCGTTATGACATGAATACGACGTGAATATTTCGCATGCATTAGCAACTTTAAGTACGCTGCTTGTTACCAAACAGTCACGATGAGACGATACAAATTATCGGTGTACCATTTACAACTTTTAGAATTTAAACAAAACGTTAAAGCGTTAATTTTAAGACCTCTCATTAGTCCACTTATCATTTATGAATCGTAAATTATCGTTTTCTAGTACAAGTTTGTGCTGAGGATGGCCCGAATTGGAGCCGAAACGTTAACTATGACTGTGTTCCAAAATTTACTGTCACTACTGAAAATTTATAATGCACGTAACGTAAACTATAGATTTTCAGTACAGTAAATTTTAGAATACAGCTTATATGTGTGGTATTCCACTTGTAATTGTATGGAATTAATAAAAGATACCTTGCGCTCCGTGAACTGCGTATGACTCCTACCAGTTCTTTCTTTTTAATTAAATTGTTACTTGATGTAAAAGATGTTCTATTTTAATTTTTTTATTTCTTGTTTTCTTATTTTATTTTATTTGTCAGAATATATTAGTGATATAAATGAGGATTTAATTAAATTATATTATTTAGAAATTTATATGATTTTTTTAGCTTTATATTAGAAATCACATCAGAAGATAAGAATTTAATAATTGTCATCTAATGAATGCGCTTCGTGAATCCTCACGTAACATAACATGCAACACGTCGGACGAAGTTGGCTCGAATTTTCGCAGCGAAAGGTCATCTCGTTAGACGACTCGTATCGCGGATCATGCAATAATTTATTACGTAACCGCAGCTCCTCGTTGTCGTCTTATTCTTGCATCCGGGATCTCCGAGAGAGTTCTTTAACACATGCACGTTACGAGATTTAACATAACGATCAAATCTTTCCGTTGTCCCTCTGTCGGTTCGAGGCATAAATCAGCTGATAAGCGGATTAAAATGATAAGCTGCACGAAATTGGATTCCCGTGTATCATTTTCTTGACAACGGAGTGCGTGTCGGACACATATTTTTGTACGAATATTTGCTGACGTATACAGAGTGTAACTATTATTATCGTGTTAATGACATTTCTTCACAAATGTGGAATAAATTTTTCTTTCTCGTGAACATTTTATGAGACGTGATCATTTACGTGACGTGATTTATTACAAATCTTAATCAAGTTTTAATTAAGAAAGCAAGATTTTATTATTTATATTAGAGATTTAAAAAGTTCAAGTAAATGCAAATTTATTTATTATTATTTCTTTTTATTTTACGTAGATATTAATATTTAATATAATAATATTTTACATGAATGATATTTGGAATATCTGAGGGTATTACATTCACAGAAAAAATATTACGGTTGCCACAACCGGAAATAATGATAATTATAATTTTCACCCATTAATATATATGGTTGTGATAATCGTAAGATGGAATATCTTTATAGCTATAACCGTTAAGATATGCCAATCTTATGGTTATCACAATCGTACTATTGATGGGCGACTTTTGGTCGTGGCAAACCTAGCCGTTTTTTCCGTATTGTTACGACATGCCACATCTAATTTTAATCACTAAACAAATAGTGCACACTGATATCTTAAGTTCTTCTTTTAAAATTAATTAGAGGAACGATTTCACGATGCTTTCACGATCGGGCTTTCTTCTTTTCGATTATCACTGCGTACGAGAATGGTGACGTTTCTGGTTTTTACATTATCGACAATTACACAGAAGACTTTCTTTTAACAGACGAAGATAACCGGTATCACGCCTATCGACCTACCGTTGTCGATGACAGGTACGTCGTAGAAACGATAGTTCAGCATGGCTTACACACTTTGCTACTTACTCCGGTATCCTCCTGTGAAACATCCTGCCCCGATAAGGATCCCTCGTCTCTTTGGCATGCGCGACGGACGGAGATAAGGCCACTTTTCACCGCCGTGGATTGTGGTCGCTAGTTCGATGCTTGTTTCTAAGAACGTCGTAACTTAACGAAGCTAATCTCTCTCTCTCTCTCTCTCTCTCTCTCTTATTGCTACTTTTATTTCAATAGAAGAAGAGAAACTTGCGGCGACTTCTTTAACTCGAAATATTTTCTATCGCCTTTCCTTTTTATCAGTACTTTTGATAATATTTTATAACTTATCTTGACGTTAACTATAATTAAATAAATAACAAACTTATTAATTATTTAGGTTGATAATTGCTATGGTTAATACTTAATTTTGTTCTAAGTAGAATATGCATATCTTGCTACAACTTTAAAACCTTTTTTAGAAAGTATATTCTATAGTATATAATATTAAAACACTTCTCGAATATGATATTAATATTTTGAATTTCTGAAATATTAAATATATAACGATTGAAATGAAAGAGAATTTCGTAATAGTTCTTCAAAATGAAGATATATAAAAATAATTTTAATTTGTAATAATGCACCATTTTCTTTCACAATATTTTTCTATCTGTTGGAAGTCCTGGATTTTTTAGTCTAATCGTCTACAGAAAAATTTACACGGACTTTCCGAACAACCTAATATTTCTATGTACTTGGAATTTTATATAGTTGACTTATCTATTTTCTTTTTATTATTGATTTAAACTGATCTTATATCTACCTGATAGTACCTATGCACACACATATACACACATTGTTTATTTATACATATATTATTACTTTTCTGGAATCCTAAATTCTTTGGAATAGGATCTTAAAGAGTGAAAATTGAGTCAGTCTTGAAAAAGATTGGCTCAATTTTCAATCTTTAAGAGTGAGATTTCACTTTTCAGAGTGAGATTTTATAGAGAATTATGTTCTTTCATCATAGTTATGAAATACTTGTTTCGTGATGGAGATCACGGAGAAAAGCACTGCATCGTTCCGCTGGGAAATAATTTTTCGCGTAAAGCATCAGTTGTAGACATAGAGACATAGAGGTATGCGAGTGCATCTCTCTACAAGCTCGTTACAACGACGAGTAATAATCGTACAACGTCGTCGTCGATCTGCGCGAAACGGTACACTTGACCGCTATCCGTGCTTTCTTTCTCTTTCCGTTGCGAACGTCGGATAACAGCATCGAGACTCGCGGTTGCAGATTAGCCGACGGGATAAAGTCTAGAGACCGTTGAAAAAAAAAATTGTGCATCATTAAGTGACACGGATCTTCGGCACGTTCCCCTCACGGTATTCTTAATTACTCCGATCATTTCCTCCGTGTAATAACTTATCGACGAGATAAATACCTGACATGATATCTCGAATAAGTTGATTTAGATGCGGACTATGATTTCTTTTTCTTCATTATCGCAATTCTTCATTTTATTCTATCATTTCTTTTATTATTGTAATTTATTATCCTTCAGATCTCATATGTGAGGAAGAAATTTCAGTGTTAATGGTTTTTCGAAATTCTCTTAAAATTTTGTTCAACTTCGCGTTTGAAGTTCTTATTTACGTTATAGTGTCTCGATTTTTTTTTATTATGGAATACTCGTTTTCAAGTAACGTTACTCGAGTTATATCGCTGTAATACGTAATACATACAGTGATGTTAATATAGCGGTAGTCGCAACATTGTCGGTGACATTTTATTAAGACTCTAACCTGTTCGATTTGGCCTCATGGAATGTGTCTTACGTGACATTATGTTTACGGTTCTTCCGAAACGTGGCTGACTGCCACTCGCGACAGAGCAATCGCGGCGGACTATGCAATCTGCATAAACGGTTTTAGCGGCCCCGACTTCAGGAAGCCGAGAGAATTTTATTCAATTAACGGTACCCTCGCACTTCTCGTCGCTGAAAACTTTTTAACACGCCTCCACTCGGTGCTCTACGTTATGGCGTGAGCGACTCGATTTTCTCACACCATCAGGTCAAAAGGAAAAAAAAAGAGAGAGCGAGAGGAAGGTTTCTTTCCTCCAAAAGGCAATAAAGAAGCGTCGGCAACGAGCTGGAGGCCTGGATTCGCGAAGCGAACTGACCGTAAATCCCAAGATATTAATCTAATTACGATAACCCCGAGACGATCACCGTACACTTATTCCCAACGGTACGATAAATCCGGAGTTCAGACATCTGTATTAATTGCAGTCGCGGATATACCGTGCTTGTACGATGGATAAAATAATGTGAAAACCGGAGCGCAACCGTGAAAACTAAATCGCATTAGCGATACATTATTTCGATTTCTAATCCATGTCTAGTGAAGATCTACGAGGAGCGTTATGCTTTGTGTATGGAGGTAATAATATGGAGTATTCGATATCATGTAGTTCTTAGAAATAGAAATTTCATTGCGTTGAATATCGTACCGGAGAAAATACTAATAGCTTTTGCGTTTTTAGCAGAAGAGCGGAAGCTGTTATTATTAAAGTAATGATAAATTAAAGAATGTGGATTGACTGGGATTCAAGAAAAATAAAATATTTCTAAACAAAATTAGTTAGGATTCTTTAAATGTATAGAAATTATAAGCTTAAGTTTTATTAGTTCCTCTATTAGTTTAAATTACTGTTATTATTTTAGATAGAAATTTAATGTCCTTTATATTTTTATAAATTTTTGTAATTATATTCAAACTTTGTTAGCATCAACATAGTTAGCAAGTTGCAACTTTTTTGAATATCTAATTAATTCGGAATACCGCTCATTATTAGCAATGTAAATTTAATTGCTTGAATTTTGATTTTGAATTTTGAAATATATTCTATTGAAAGAGAGTATTCGCTCTCTCTCTCTCTCTCTCTGTTATGAGCCTTTAATTGGTATTGCGTCGTGGATAATCGTAATGGCCTCTCGCGGTCCCTCTCGCCCATGGCCGCGATTTGCAGGAAGCGGCCCGATCGCAGGGTATAGACGCAAGTTGCGCAAGTCAGCACCAGGAAGCTGTCGACGCCAGTCAGGGCCGTGATAGAGGCGGGTATAAATGTGTCTGTGCACGTATACGGCCCTCGTTTTCCTTAGTGTGTGCTTTGGCCTTGTCACTAGTCGCCGGCCAGCTGTATTCCTCTCTGCATCCTGCTTCTTCTCCCGCCCCTGTGTCTTCGTCATCTTTCCTCTTGTAGCGAGAATATGAAGGAAAAAGGAAGAAAGAAAGTGAGAGACCGCGAAAGAGAGAAATACTCTAAGAGAAAGAAAGGAAGAAGAGAAGTTGAAGCCTATTCTAGGTTTTATTAAAGCATAGCCACACATATATTGTAGCATTGTGAGATTGACCACGCATAACAAATAAAATTTCAACTTGATTTTGGCCGCTAATTGTCAGATTGGGACTAAATTAGAGACTCTATTAGAGTCTCTGGCTAAATTCAAAAATTACATATGGTATCAGCTAATTTGAAAATATGAAATGAGCTCTTTTCTCCTTTACATCTCTACATTGTGTATTCAAATAAATATTTAATTAAAATTTGGCTATGAAAAACGTATTTTATGATTAATATTTATATTCGTTACTTATAACTATATATCTTAAGTATAATCTTAAGATGTCATAAGTCAATCAGAGAGCTGTAGCTCTCTGATATTAGCATCTTAAAACATTACTTAAGACGGTCTTAAAGTAAAAACCAATTACGAATACAGGCCTATATGTTGCAACTTTGTGTGAATATATTTCGTTTAACCTAACGTGTTTCAAACTTTGGAAAAGTTGCTGTCGACGGATATCTAGATCTACCGGCTCTGTCTGGCATTGCAGCAGTCCCGATGATTTGTTCGCCAATGGAACTACTTTGGAGAGGCTCGATGGAGCTCGATCCCTCTCCTCGAGATTAGCGTTGCCGCTTGCAACTTTTTTAGCTTGGGAAAATACGGCTGCGCGATAAATAAGCGATTAAGCGATTCGCCCGTTCGACCTGACTCTCGGACGGTACGCCCCTTTCGCGCTAGTTTATTTAGATTTTACACGGTCTGGATAGTGCGAAACCTCGTACCGAACTAACATCGTTCCCACGACTGCGATTATCCGGCCCTTTCGCAAACAAACCTCGTTCGATTTTCGTGACTCGCTCTCATAAAAAATGGCTCGCTCTCTAAAAGAGACTGAAATTTATAATATCGAATATAATCGATATCGAACGAAACGTGCCGATTAAATAACTTTAATTTCTCGGCTGCCATCTGAATCGTCGATATTTAAGAAACGTCCAACTTATAACCAACTTCTTTAAGTGCACTGCAGTTATTTACGACACTTGGGTACTTTTTGGGATGAGAATTTATTTCATTCTTCATTTATCATGGTGGTGTTCGAAACAAAATTAACTTATATCACGGCTTTGTTTTTCTCATTTTATCCGGGTACCTTTCGTGCGTGCGTGAGATGCATAGCGTTTAACAGTATAGACCGCGTTATTTATAACGGTACAGTGTCACGAAGTTTATGGCAGGGTGCAAATTACAACGCGGAGCCTCTTTTTTTCTCTCTTGATTCGATCGCCTTCATTCCGGGCTCGTAAATCTGACGTATCGGGCGTAGATAAATTATGAAGTGACTGGAAGGTTAGTGCTACGTGGGTGGAAAGTCTCCTTGGCGAAATTCCGATTTGTGTTTACGCAGAGAAAAGCGGAAGAGAGAAAGAGAGAGAAGAAGGTAGAGCGAAGGATGGATCGAGGATTTTTTTCCGTTTGAGTTATATCTGGAAATATAGGGCACTCGCTTTTCTCACGGTCGCGAGATCTCGCGTTTCAGGACTACTCCGGTTCGTAAATACATGTATATGTTGTTGGCGTGTTTTCGACGCAATTTGATTCGCCTTCAAGCATATGCCTTTTAGTCTCAAGCGAGATTTAGTTGTGGTTAAAGTTTCATACCTTGACTATTATTACATGAGCGGAAATTAAACATTGTGTGTAAGGAAGGTTGATTTATTCAAATACCATAGTTTGTAATGTTTACATTATATATTTTCTGTTACATGATTTAAATTATATGTAAAAGCCTTCATAATTATAACCGTAGAGTACCTATCCTTGTTTAACTTGCAGATTTTTATATCAATTCATTCTAAATTTAAAACACAAATTAATCCAATTAATTTAATATGTCGAAAGAAAAGCAAGGATTTTTGATATTTTATTCCCTTTTAAGGAGTTTTAATATCTTACTCTTGTATATAATTTTATAATTTCTGTATAATTAATAAAATCTGATCTCTTTCCCACAAGTAAGAGAATTCTTATAATATACTTAAGTAATAAGCCATATAATACTTAATAAATTTAGAAGGTTAAGTATTCATTTTTATATTAAATTGATAATATTTGCATTTTACAATCTTAATTCATTTTGCTATTAAGATATTTGCATTTTAATATTTTGCTGCAACACAGTTAGAATGCACGTTTTCAGCATGCTATTTATCTTTAGATTTGCTTGAACGGACACTAAACACCGATCGCAATCGTATCGTGATTTAATCCAGGAATGCGAAGAAACGAACGGTAGTAGCATCGATGTTCAATTCTTCGTACGGGCGTGGTCGGTCGCATGGTCGCGAGCTGACGAATTACCGCGGCGCATGGTTGGCAGAGCATGAAGGCAAAAATCAACCGGGTTTCGCGTTCGAGGCGAGACGTTCATCATCGTTCTCTCGCCTTGGGTGACTTCGCCGAGTACCCGGGCGCGCGCGAAAAGCGGTGACCCGCGACGTGCATCCTCGTCGTTTTGCTCGACATAAGCAGATTCGTATCGCTCCCTCGTTTACAACGCAACCTGAAAATACAGCCGACTCCGTATCTCGCATTTCGCAGAAACGTTTCTGCATGCTAACATAAATTTGTTAAACATTGATCAACTCGTAATATCGGATAGAATCGCGCCGACATGAGAGTTGTCTCTCTTTTTATTTTATCGAAGAATATTGTTCTTTCTTTTCTTTCTTTTCTTTATTGTGAAATGTGTTAAATTTAATACAAATTTTCTAACGATGTCATATAAAAATAAAAAAGGTGATGATTTAGAATCTGATAAAAAATTATTTTAATAAAAAGAAGATACATTTAAAAAAAATAATTTTAAAAGTTAGAAAATTTTTATTTAAAGTACAATTATATTGTGTTAAATATAAATATTGACCTGTGAATTGTTTCATATTATATAACATTCATTTTTATACGGAAAGCATAAATTTTCAATTCCAATCACTTTTTGCGCAGAGACTGTATAACTGATACATCTTTTCACTGTAGAGGTATTTAGGCGCGGCAGTGTAAACTGTTATGTCGGTTAACAATGATCTTTTTGCAGTACATTAAAGTTAAAAGTTAAGCAGAAGAATGCGATAATGGTAATGTCGATGAGAGGAGTAAAGCGCATTTCTTGCGAAGAAAAAATGCACCGTTATCCCGATGCACTAGATTCCTTATCTGAAGTCATCATTCGTCGATGCGTCGATGCGTCGATGCGGTGGTCACTTTCATCAAGGTTGAATTTCTCTTTTCCTCTTGCAATTGCTGATAACGAATGACAACGAGCCGCGTAGAACAAGTGATGTCGACCGAAACGATCGATCGTTTTTGCTCCGGCTTATCGTCGCGCCACGTGATCAGATCTGATTTCTCTGGTTGAATCCACTGGATCACTGAACCTTTCTCCCGCGTCTAAAAGAAGAGCAACGTTCGATACAATGTCACGCAATTCGGCGAATTAAAAAATTAATGTATATTACTCAACTTCAATTACAGAAAAATAAAAAAAGAGTTTTATTTACAAAATATTTTTTAAAAATTTACTTACGAAGATTATATAAAATTAAATATTAATCTATATCTGCAATCGTGAATATTTCTATCAAATTAAGCAAATTTTTATGCGACTCACGTGGTGTCATCACGATTTTGCACATGCCAATTAGTCGGTCAAACCGCTCAAACAAACGATCATTCTTCATCATGTTTGTTGACGATCGCGCAGTATTATCTCAACTTTCACTCCGTCCACTACCGTCATCGCCATTATATACCTTCCCACATTATATACTTTCCCCCGATACACCTGTCTAACATTCGATAATTAAATAAGCCATGTGTGTCATGTCGCGCCGTCGAACATTGTTGACTCGTTTAATTGACGCGACCGCTATCTAAATCATGAAAAGCTGTAACGAGACTTTGAAAACGCGGTAGCAACATAGATCGTATCACATGTATAGATAAATACAGTAATAAAGCTTACTAATTGCAGACTCAGTTAACTGATAATATTACCGTAAGCGACTAATAATAAAGACCAAATAAATAATTTTCACTCGAGAACCCAAGAACGGGGAGTTGCACTCTGTTGAAGCCCGTTGGAATGTGTAGAAATAAAGAAAGGAGATTATAAAATTTTATGAGAGAGAAAGGAAGTTACAAAATTTTATGAGAAAGGAAATTAGAGTAAAAAAAGATTAATGAATAATATTTATGTTGATTAATTATTGATGAATGATTGATAGAAGATAAACTGGAAATCTGTCTAGTACTGTTGAAATAATGATTGAAATGATTTTCATTTATCAGTCACTTTCGAAATTATGCGACACGTGAACTTCTTATTTTCAGTCGGTGACACAAATTCATTCGCGCGAAAATATTAGTCACGCTATTGCAAGCGTGACTCTTTATTATTACTAGCTTGTTTCGTTTCGAGTGGCTGAAGATTAAATAGCATTCTCGGAGAATGTTCTACAATCTGGACTATATCACAACTTCCGAGCATCGAGAGATGCATCGAAGTCATTGAATAGTAGTGGTGCATTCGATCATAGGTCTCATTTAATCGATAACTACAAATTCCTTTAAAAAAAAATCGTAGCGGCACAAATTTTATACCTATATAAAGAAAATAAAGACTAAATAAAGAAAAATAATTATTATTAATCAATGGAAAAAATAATTAGTCTTGATTAAATCTAAAACAAGAATTTTTCATGATCAATAAATTTTTTTTTTATTGATTAGAAATATTCCGCGGAAAAAATATAAAAAGATTTATTTAACAACATTAATAATTATTGTTACTAATATTTTTAATTTTTTGCATTTACAATATAGTGACAGCTTCTCTAATTTATTGATAGGAATTGAAAGATACGATGTGATTTATGCGTCTGGTTTCTAAAAGCGTTGTCATTACACATTGTTTATTCATACGAATAGGACAAAGTACAGTCACGGTATCAGGGCGTACCACGAATCCAGACCCGAAAGGATCTGCTACATTTCTTTGTCGACCGCGTTATTCAGAGCGGGCGGGGTCAGGAAATAGGATCGGCCGAATCGCGGATTCCGTCGATAGGGGATCGCCAAGGGAATAGCATCAGGTCACGTTACCGTTGTGGTCGGAGATCAGTGGTCGGTCCCTTCGGCAACCTCAACAACGACGGCATCCGCATGATAGGTAGCACGCTAGCACGCTAGTGGCCACGCCGACAGGGTCGTGAGTCGAAACACGAATAGCGAGCTGACGACGAAGATACCAAGTCCGATCGGTGGGTGACCAGGAAGTCGTAAGAGGGAAATCGAGACATTCGGTACCGAGTTATATGGAGATCGTCACGAACATTCTGCAATGCTTTTCCAGTTTAATATGTACAAAACAATGTCTGTGAAGCTGCACCCCCCACCATCGAAAATCAAGTTCGAAATAGGTCAAAAATTTAGCGCTAATTATGCGCTAATTTTGCACCCTATTCCGAAATTTAGCGCTCCAACCGTTTAGCAGATTTTTAAAAAAA